>NW_006413134.1:0-561 GCF_000296735.1 Chrysochloris asiatica | reverse complement strand
TGATTGTGAACATTTCTTCATACGTTTGTTGGCTACCCAAATCTCTTCCTTGGTGAAGTGTCTGTTCATGTCCTATCCCCATTTCTTAATTGGGTGTCTTTTTCTGGTAGAGGTGTTGAAATTGTCTATAGATTTTATAAATTAGTCCCTTGTCTGATATATCACTGCAAAAGATTTTTTCACATTCTGTGGGCTCCCATTTTACTCTTTTGATGAAATCCTTTGATGCACATAAGTTTCTTATTTTTAGAATGTCCCAAATATCTATTTGTCTTCTTTTGCTTGTGTAAAGTATCTCAAGTATCCTGGAGTTCGTTGAGCTTCTTGGAATGTTTATCTTTTCACTTTTCAGGATGTTAGAGAAATTTTCTCCCAGCAGTTCTTCAACTATTTCCTCTGTGAACCGTGTGATTCTTCTTGTTCTGGAATGCCAATAATTCTTAAGTTATTCCTCTTCATGTTGTCTAACATGAATCTTAGACCTTCCTCAGAATTTTTTATCCTTTTTTGTGTTTGTTCTTCTATCTTAGTGGTATTGAGAAATTTGTCTTCCCACTCACT
>NW_006413133.1:6613-7190 GCF_000296735.1 Chrysochloris asiatica | reverse complement strand
TCAGTAAATGTTTTAAGTCCTCTTCACTTTCAGCAAGCAAGATTGTATCATCTGCATATCGCAGGTTGTTAATGAGTCTTCCTCCAATCCTGATGGAATGAAGGATATCATTGCTAATGTCTGATGGATCTTGGCTGAAAGCAGAGAATATCAGAAAGATGGTTACCTGTGCATTGTTGACTACGAAACGGCTTTCTATTGTGTGGATCACGGCAAGCTATGGACAACATTGTGAAGTATGAGTATTCTGGAACACTTAATTGTGCTCAAGAGGAATCTGTACCTGGACCAAGAGGCAGGTATTCCAACAGAACATGGGAACACTGAATGGTTTAAAATTAAGAAAGGTTTGCGACAGGTTTGTATTCTTTCACCATACTTATTCAACCTGTTTGCTGAGAAAATAATCCAAGAAGTTGGGTTATATGAAGAAAAACATGGCATTAGGATTGGAGGAAGACTCATTAACAACTTGTTATGCAGATGTTACAAAATTACTTACTGAAAGTCAAGAGGACTTAAAACATTTACTGATGAAGATCAAAGAGCACAGCCTTCGGTATGGATTACATCTCAA
>NW_006413133.1:4955-6076 GCF_000296735.1 Chrysochloris asiatica | reverse complement strand
GGTAACAAGAAAGGTGGGGTTGGGGTGGGAGGTGGAGGGAGGCAATGGTAGGACACAGGGTAAGGGCAAACACATCATAGTTTGGGTGTTGGGGAGGGCAATACAATAAGGAGAGGAGGTGGAAGAACAAGGTAGATAGGGGAACACTGAGACAGGCTGGCATGGGCTAAATGGAACGGAGGTAAATAGTGATGCATGCTCAACCATGAAACAACAGGGCTCAGTGATACAGGGATCTAGGCATAGTTTGAAGAAGGGAAATAACATTAAGATGCTTAACTGTCTTATGAAAATTGGTTTCCCTTGCTACATATTGTAAAATAGACACTTGAGTGGGATAGAAAGGAATATCAGGAAACATGATTACAGAAAACTTGTAAGCGCATCTTCAGCCTATAACAGATTGGAATACCTAAAAGGGGTTCTACAACTTCCTCAGTGAAATAGGATTTTTGCAGAGTAGAAGACATTAGGTAGAATCCTGAGTCACATCCAGAACCTTCTGTGTTAGGACATTCCCACTAGAAAGGACAAGCAGACCAACCTGGAACAGCTAAAGCGACAGAAGATACATCTTCAAAGAAAGATCATCAGGAAAAAAAAAACAAAACAAAAATGGCAGTATGACTGGCTACTAAAAGAATAAGCAAGCTGTTCACCGGAAGCCATCAAGGCAAGGAATCAAATACCTTCAGGATAACGCCCCCCTCTAAGACTGAAACTCAAAGGGAACACATGAGCAGGCATGTAAGCTTGCTGATAATCACATTGGTCTACTGGTAAGTGGAAGAGGGAAAAAGGCAGCAATAAAGAAATGGACTGAGTTCAACCATGGTCCATAGATTCCCATTGACCTGGAGATGAGAGAGAGAAGAGGAAGGACTGCTTGGTCCAAAGTTATGAGACCTGGGGACACCTGAGCCCATGAACAAGGACATAGCCACAGAAGGCTAAAGCTGAGAGTGAAGCATCCAGCTGATATGAAGGGAGGGGAGATGGACAAGAACACCCAAACTTGCAGATACCCATTTGACCTAGCCTCGATGGTTTGATAATCAGAATTGAACTAGAGGAAGATAATTATATATATATAAGGAGCTCTGGTAGCGTAGTGGTTACGA
>NW_006413133.1:2259-3965 GCF_000296735.1 Chrysochloris asiatica | reverse complement strand
AAAAAAAAAAAATGGTCACAGTGATTCAGATTTCTGAGTTTCCCAGAGGTATCTACTACAAATGTCTGTTGGTTTCATTGCCCTTTGAAAATCATCCAAATACAAGCCTCATGATAATATGCCTATTTGGGCATATAACCAGTCATGTGTTATGTGTCATTAAACATCAGAATAAGGTCAAAGTGAAGAAACAATAATGCTGAAGAGACTTAGTATACTCATTAGGATGGTTGTCCACAAAGGGAAAATATACAGTTATTGCTTTTCAAGACTGGAATTTGAATGCTTCAAGATATTTTTTTAAGGCAGTGCATTTCCTAATGCTAAATGAATCCTAATATGAGAACACTGATCATAGTGTGACTTAAAGGAAGAATTTACATGGAAATGTTGAGATATATATTTGGTGCCAGATAGTTCTTTTGTATTAAACACAAGCAGTCTATTTAAATCTCCTTTTTTTTTTTTTTTTTTTTTTTTTGGTGAACATGTCTCTAATGCATAAGAGGAACCACTACAGAGTTGGCCATGACCTTGGTCTTTGTCTTTATGCCTTTGATTCAATTAAATGTTAGTAATGTGGCCATTTCTCTTGTTTTGTTTCACTGCTCACCAAAGTAGTACATATCTTTCTGAAAAGGTTAATGTTGTCTTGGCTGGCTCTTAATATAATTCTCTGCTAACATTACCATTTTCTGAAAGCTCCTATGCAACATCTCGTATATATTAATAGCGGCATACTATTAATATCACATAAATATGTTAAATATGTACAATAGGAAGTGCTAGATGTAGAGCTAGACATGGTGCTTGAGAGGAAGATGGAGAGAGATATGTTTCTAACTGCAAAGATCTAAAAGCATTTTGAAAGTTTTTATCGAATCCTTATATTAATAATCAGTCAAAAGAAATCTTGTTCTCAGACAACAAGCATTCTATCATTCTGTTTGTTTCAATTCTATCCTTGTGAGATTGAGTCAGTTGAATTTGATTAGCATAATAGATACCTATCAGACTGAGGCTATATTTATTTTTTTAAAAAAAAACAAAAAACCTAATTAAATATTAAACAAATTATCAATAAAAAGCTCTGGAGGTGAAATGGTTGTTTCTGGCTGCTTAACCAAAGGTCAGCAGTCCAAACCCAACTGTAGCTCTGTGGGAGAAAGACCTGGCTATCATCTCCTATTAAGATTACAGTCTAGAGAACCCTATGTGGCAGTTCTACTCTGTTCTGCTGGATCTCTATGAGTTGGAGTTGAATCAATGGTATACAACAACAACAATTTATTGATAGCTGTTTGCACACCTACCACAATTTGTAGTACGGCTGATTCAGTAATTTGGTAAGACCTTTATTACAATGTGGGATTGATTTTAAGTGTATCTTTAGGACAAGATCAGAAATATTAGCACATCTATGTAACCAAAGTAGCCCTGGTGTGGCACTGTGGTTTAATGCACTGGACTGCAAAGTCAGTTTGAACTGCAAGGTTGGCGGTTCAAGTTCACCAGCTGCTTTTCAGAAACCCTATACAGGATTGCTATGGGTCAGGACCAACTTGACGGCACTTAACAACAATTTAACCAAAAATACACTCACTGCCAGTGCTTTGATTCCATCTCATAACAATCCTATATAAGACAGAACAGAATTGCTTCATAGGGTTCCTAAGACTGCAAATCCTTACAAAAGTAGACTGCCA
>NW_006413133.1:0-1549 GCF_000296735.1 Chrysochloris asiatica | reverse complement strand
TTTTTTTTTTTTTTTTTAAGCCTTTGAAGAATATAAAGCTTAAGTCCCAAAGATAGGAAAACAGGGAAGCAACTTCTACTACTTATACTTTGAAAGATATAAAGCAACTCTCTAAACCCAAATATAGTTCCCTACAACCAGGTTAAGCAAGAAAAAATGCATGCAAGCATTAAATAAGAACATAAAATTGGACATAAATTATGTTTCGTGTGAAATATAGCTACAAAATGTAGTTCTGACTCATGGAAACTTTTAGTGGGTTAGAAAAAGAAGTAAGAAAAGATTCTTAATTTACTGGCTAGAGGGTGTTGTTGTTTTTGTTAGGTGCCATCGAGTTAGTTCCAACGCATAACAACCCTATGAGCAACAGAACAAAACCTTGCCCAGTCTTGCACCATCCTCACAATCCTTGAGCCCATTGTTGCTGCCATTATGCCAATCCATCTCATTGGGGAAATTCCTCTTTTTTGCCGACCTTTCACTTACCAAGCATGATGTCCTTTTCATAGGACTAGTCCTTTCTGATAGTATGCCCAAAGTATGAGAGACAAAGTCTCACCGTCCTGGTTTTAAGGAGCATTCTGGCAGTACTTCTTCCAACACATATTTGTATGTTCTTCTAGCTGTTCATTGTTCTTTCTATATTGTTCACAACTCAAAAAATCAAATGCATCAATTCTTCTACAGTCCAAATTTCACATGAATATGAGGTTACTGAAAATATAATGGCTTGAGTCAGGCAAACTGTATTCCTCAAACTGTTACCTTTGCTATTGAACTTTTTAAAGAGGTCTTTAAAGACTTGCCTAATGCAATATATCATTTGATTTCTTGACTACTGTTTCCATGAGGGTTGATTGTGGATCCAAGCAAAATGAAGTCTTCGGCAATTTAATTTTTTTTCCTCCATTTATCATTATGTTATTTATTGGTCCAGTGGTGAGGATTTTGTTTACTTTACATTGAGGTAAAACCCATAATGAAGGCTGTGGTCTTTGATCTTCATCATTTAAGTTTTTAAGTCCCATTCACTTTCAACAATCAAGGTTGTATCATCTGCATATTGCTGTTGTTGTTGTTAGGTGCCATCGACTTGGTGCCAACTCATAGCAACCTTATGCACAGCAGAATGAAACACTGCCCGATCCTGGGCCAATCTCACTATTGTTGCCACACTTGAGCCCATTGATGCTACCACTTTGTCAATCTATCTCACTAGCGGTCTTCCTCTTTATCTCTGATCCTCCACGCTATCAAACATGATATCCTTTTCCAGCGACTGGTCCCTCCTGACAATATGTCTGAAGTATGAGAGACAAAGTTTGGCCATCTTGGCCTCCAAGGAGCATTCTGGCTGCACTTCTTCCAACGCAGATCTGTTAATTCTAGGGCATCCCATGGCACTTTCAATATTCTCCTCCATCACCATAACTCAAAAGCATCAATTCTTCTATGGTCTTCCTAATTTACAGTCCAACTTTCACATGCATATGAGGTTATTGAAAATACCATGGCTTGGAAACTACCAGCCGCTCCGCGGGAGAAAGAT
>NW_006413132.1:6252-7295 GCF_000296735.1 Chrysochloris asiatica | reverse complement strand
TGATTGCTTCCAGGTAGATGTGATCAGGATGTGGGCTTCCCTTTTCACTCTTCATATTGCTTAACTCAGAGTAATTTTCACAGGTGTTGTCTGCCTGCCTAGGGTATGGCAGTTGGTATTGGTTCTTGCCTGGATTATGGGATTTTATAAGGTGTGATTGTAGCTTGACTATATGGCAGCAATTGCTGTCTCTTCTTGGGTAATGTAGGGAGTGATAGAGATCCCTAAAGGTAAAAAGAGATACCAAAAATAAAGCAGCAACAGCAAAATCACAAGAAAAAATAAAAATAAAAAAAAGCAGACTGGATACTGTAGTCAATAATCGCAGAAAAGGGAGAGGAGAGAATGAGAACAAAAACAACACAAAAAAATCTGTAGCCTAATATTAGTATGACTTTAATATCCTCTTTTCAGCTTCTTCACTTCAAGGCTGCCTGATAAATTTCACGATGCTACTATTGGTTGTTATGTTGTACCTCAGGATTTAATTTTCAGCCTGTTTTGTTTTTAAACTCTCTCCCTCTTCACACCCTTTTCTGGCCTTTCCCCTATTAATAAACAGTCCAGAGCTGGCTGTGGTCATTTTACACTGCCAGTTGGATTTAAGCGATGACCATTTCTTTAAATGTTAAGAGCATTTCTGTGCATGCGTGGTAGAAGGATCCTCCAGTGGTGGGGGTAGGGGGTGTGCAATCGCTCAGGAACCCCCTCTAGTCACCAAAATGGAGATGTGCCGACAGCTAAAGTGAACAATTCCACATACACACACAAAAAAAAATAAAATAAAATCAGAAAAAAAACAAACCAAACAAAAATATTGTCCACCTTTCCTCCAAGGTTCCTACAGCATTATTCCGTGGCAGATCTGCTTGCTTCCCCGCTTGGTCTTGCCATTTGCTCTTACCCAAGTTGTCAGCTCTGGGCCGCTGAGGCCAGCAGATTCTAAAATATGAGGTGTTTACTTCCACTACAACAAGCCTTGAAACTTTTATAAGGTTCCTATATATGTGGTTTAGAGTTGGAGCTCTCCCCTGAACCCACGT
>NW_006413132.1:2224-3544 GCF_000296735.1 Chrysochloris asiatica | reverse complement strand
TGAGTCAGAACTGACTCCACGGCACTTAGCAACAACAGTTTCCAGCATCACAGTAACAAGCAAACAAATCACTATCGTATGATAAACTGATAGATGAGTGGTATTTAATTATCTCTCCAAAATCAAACTGGTGATTTAGATTACAGTAACATGATGGATGCTTCAATTAACTGCATTGAAATGTCGATTTGTAGATGTGAAATATGGTGCAGAAAGCTTTCAAGTCTTTGGAGTTCTCTAAAGAAGATAATTTATCTTCAAATAAATGAGTAATTAGCTCTCTTTATAGTAGTTCACTACCTGAAGAAAATGTTTGAAGAAAATAGTTGCTTATTTATTCACCAGGCTAAGAAAGAATCTCTCTCTGGGAAGTTGGGAGGCTGGTGTGACCGTGCCCACAGTCGGAATGCTGTTGATGATGGAGAGCGCAAACCTCCAGTTTATCTTCAACCCACTGAAACTGCTGAAGCATTATCCAACTTACAATGCTGCCATATCTGAAATGAAGGAGTGAGTTTTGGCCCCACACACTTTTGGCTTAAAGCTTTAATAACGGATAATTATAATTTCCTACAACTTCTAGTAAATTTCAGATGGTAGTGGTGGTGTTTGTTGGTAAGTGCCACCAAGTTGGTTCTGACTCACAGCGACCCTGTACAGTTTCCAAGGAGCAGTTGGTGAGTTTTAACCACCAAGCTTGTGGTTCAAGCCAACCTGGCTGCCCAGTGCTTTACCCTAAAGCGCCACACCATTTCATATACAGAGATTCTAAAAAAAACAAGTTAACTGCAAGAAGTAATAAACCGAAGAAAATGTTTAGTTAGTAAAAATGAAAACAGTGACAATGTTTCTTTCTCTGAAAATGGCATTTTTATAGAAGGGACAAAAATGGAACAGTGATATCTATCCTACAAATAATATTATCAATAGAAATATAACTGTTAGATACTGTGAAGTCCTGGTGTGGTGCTGTGGGTTAATGTGCTGCAAAATGAGTTTGATATGCAAGGTCAGCAGTTCAAGCTCACCAGCCACTCCTCAGAAACCATACACAGAGTTGCTATGGGTTGGAACTGACTGGACAGAACTTAACAACAACAACATTGATACTTAAGTTTCCAAGGAGCATATTTTCTAAATGCAGACTTTAGTGAATAACAATGCTTCAATATTGGTTCTATAACTGTAATCAATGTGTTATTATATAAGTTATTAATAATAGGGGAAACTGCAGAGAAGAGGACTTTCTATCTATTAGCTATTCAATTGTTCTCTGAATCTAAACTAGTTCTAAGAAATAAAGCCTATTAATTAAAAAAA
>NW_006413132.1:0-1479 GCF_000296735.1 Chrysochloris asiatica | reverse complement strand
CTGTAGGCATTCTGCAATTCATTATCATGTTACTTTACACCTCAGTGAAATAACACAAGCCAAGGTGTTACTTGGACTATACTTACTCAACACTCATCTGTCAACACAGTTAAAGGAAAAAATCCACATTATTGAAAACAAAATGTGTTAATGAAATACTTACTTCGAACTTCATATTGATTATATTCAGCTGTCTTCAGCAGAGGATGAGAAAAACAGTGCCATGGTAGCTGTTTCCTAACCTGAGGCAGCACATAATGGGTCACAAAACCCACGAAGCCCACCAACGCATATAATACATACTTGAGAACAGGCTAAAAGGAAAACAAAATGTTGAGAAAATCAGGAGAGATTTTGATAGCTGCAGGAGAATGAACAATGTGTCAGTTCAATTTTCTTCGGAAGAGAGAATAGAAAAGTCACTTTTGGAATCCAAAAACTAAATATCTGACAAAAGTTAAAATTTTTATATTATGCAGAACTTAAAAAAAAAACAAAACAAAAACTGAAACCAGTCTTGAAAGAAAGGTACCAATTATTCATGTATTTCAGATATTTAATAATGTGTTAACTCTGTTCTTTGGTTAGCAGAGACATACTAAATAATATACTGTACTATACTTACACTATTATATAATGGAGAAGTGGCTTGAGGCATACCGCTTGCTGTTCTATTTGAGTTTCAGAGCAATGTATTAAATTGTTTTAAACTAGTAGCAATAAAAGACATGAGTTAAGTGAATTGTAAGTCTTGAGAAAAAGCAGAATGAGATGCAGAAAACCATGTTCTACTTCTTTTCCTCTGAATGGTATATTATTAGAAGAGATTTCTTGAGCATGATTAAACTTCTAAGGAATCAAGTGTTCTAAGTATTGAAATTAAGTCATATATTTAGAAACTATGGTGCATCTTTGATGTGAAGGAGCTTCCACCTGAGACCTCAAAGTAACCTGCCTCAGTTTGGGAGTGCTCACGGATTAACAGTTCAAGTTGGAAGAGAAAAAGAAGAGGCAAAATGAAATTAAATAATAGAACCTTTACTTCTAAGTCAATGGAGAGTCAGGCGCCAGATATCTACCCTTTCACATGAAATAGCCAAAAGAGAGTAAGAGACACTCGAGACAAGAAACAAAAAGTGCACCTTGAGGTGAGCTTTATGACTGCCCAGCCTACAGTTTACAGAGAGTTTCCAGGTTACAGAACAAGAAGGGAAGCAATGAGAAGCCCAGATGAAACATTCAAAGTAATTACCAAAATTTTCCAAATTAAAAAAACAACAAAAAGATTACTATGATTTTGCAAATAATACTTAATAAAAAATTTTTAATGTATTTTCCCCAAAACTTTAATGAAAATTTGGATTATAAAAGTTAATGACAGAAAACATCAAGGCAAGTGGTCGGGTCCCCTCAGAGAAAACCCCCTTCCAAGACTAAGACTCAATGGGAATATATGCTGTGATTGGTGACCACGCTTGG
>NW_006413131.1:4332-7262 GCF_000296735.1 Chrysochloris asiatica | reverse complement strand
TCCACCCGATCCGCCATCTTGTTTGTTCTCCATTTTGTTACTTTTTAATGGAGAATTTTTTAAAGAAAAATCTCTATGTCTCACAGGCGAAGGCAACTGATAAAACATTTGCAGATTTAAATGATAGTCATTTAAACTTGCTTTGCTTGTGCTGTATTTAACTTGATCTGACACTTTAATCAGTAAATTTTATTTGCAAATACAGTGTTGTTGTTATTATTTTAAATGTTTGGTTTTAGCACTTTTAAAACAATAGTGCAAAGAATATTCTGCTTTAAGAAAGAAAAATGTATTTGCTGATGCCAGAATGAGATAAACATACCTGCTTTTGGCAAATCTTTGTTGATCAAATATTTTAATAGTTTTCTTAATATAACAAATATTTTCAGTTTATCTTACATTTAAATTCATCCAAATACAGGTTGTTGTAGTTAAGTGCTGTTGAGTCGGTTCCAACCCATAGCGACCCTGAACAGGGTTTCCGAGGCTGTAAATCTTTACAGGAGCAGAAAGCCTCTTCTTTCTCCCACGGAGCAGCACGTAGTTTCGAACTGCTGACCTTGTGGTTCACAGTCCGGTTCGTAACCACTATGCTGGTTTATGATATATTAGAGTTACCAAGAACCTCCGTTATGACTGTCAGGACTTACTTTGTAATTGTTGTTTCTGTATATTTTATTCTTAACAATATGTGCTACATACAGTGTATATTATAGGGCATAATTTGGTAATGATCTTATTCTTCTACCAAGTCCTGAAGATAAATAAAGATTCGATTCATAGAGATACTGACAATGTTGTTGTTGTTAAACGCCATCAAGTTGGTTCCGACTCCTAGTGAACCTGTGCACGACAGAATGAAACTCTGCCCAATCCTGTGCAATTCTCACTAGTGATTTCATGTGTGAGTGCATTGTTGCTGCCACTGTGTGAATCCATCTTGTTGGAAGTCTTCTACTTTTTCATTGACCTTACACTTTACCAAACATGATATTCTTCTCCTGGGAATGGTCCTTCCTGAAAACATGTCCATAGAACAAGAGGTGAAGTGTAGCCATCCTGGTTTCTAAGGAACATTTTGACTGTACTTCTTCTAGGAAGATTTGTTTTTTCTTCTGGCATTCTGTGTTACTTTCAGTATCCTTCTCCAACATCATAATTAAAATACATCAATTATTTTCCAGTCTTCATTATTGATTGTTCAACTTTCACATGTATATGGGGTGATTGAAAATATCAAGGCTTGGGTCAGGTGCACTTTAGTTCTCATACTGACACCTTTGTTCTCTAATACTTTAAAGAGGTCTTTTACAGCATATGACTTAATGCAATGAGTCCTTTGATTTCTTGACTGCTGCTTCTACAAGTGTTGATTATAGATTCAAGCAAAATGAAGTCTTTGACAACTCCAATGTTTTCTCTGTTTGATTTTGTTAAGTGCTGTTGAGTTAGTGCCAACTCATAACGATTCTGCGTAGTTTCCGAGGAGTGGCTGGTGAGTTTGAACTGCCAACCTTGTGGTTCAAACTTTCGGTCTGGTGCTTATGCTACAGTGCCACATTTTGTTATTTATTGGTCTAGTTGTGAGGATTTTTGTTTTCTTTAAACTGAGATGCAATCCATACTAAAGGTTGTCGTCTTTAATGTTCATCAGCACTTTAAGTCCTCACTTTTAGCAAGCAAGTTTGTATCATCTGCATGTTCCTCCATTCCTGATGCCATAGTCTTCTGTATATAATACAGCTTCTCAGATTACTTGTTCAACATACAGATTGGATAAGTATGGTGAAAGGATACAACCATGCCTCACACTTTTCCTGATTTTAAATCATTCAGATTCGCCTTACTCTATTTTAATGACTGCCTCTTGGTCTATATATATGCTGCTTATGAGCACAATTAAGTGTTCTGGAATTCCCATCCTTCGCAATGTTATCCAGTGTTTGTCGTGATCGACACAATCAAAAGCTTTTGCATAACCAGGAAAACACAAGTAAACGTCTTTCTGGTATTCTCTTTCAGTCAACATCCATCTGACATCAGCAGTGATAGCCCTAGTTCCTTGTCCTCTTCTGAATTTATCTTGAATTTGTGATAGCTCTCTGTTGATATACTGCTGTAACCATTTTTAAATTATCTTTACAAATTTTTATTTGCATATAATATTAATCATATTGTTTGATGATTTCTGCATTCCATTGAGTCAGTTTTCTTTGGAATGGGCACAAATATCAATGTCTTCCAATCAGATGACCAGGTTGCTGTCCTCCAAATTTCTTGATATAGACAAATGAGCATTTCTGGCATTGCATCAGTTTATGAAACATTTTAATTTGTACTTCAACAATTTCTGGAGCTTTGTGTTTTGCCAGTGCCTTCAGTGCAACTTGGACTCTTCCTTCAAGAATCATCAGTTCTTTATCATATGGTACCTCTTGAAATGGTTGAGCAATGACTGGTTGTTTTAGGTACCGTGACTGAGTATTCTGTTCCTCTTCTTTTGAAGCTTCCTAGGTCACTCAGGATTTTGTCCATAGAATATTAAAAGTTGGGTCTTGAATTTTTTTCTTCAGTTCTTTCAGCTTCAGAAATGCTGAGTGTGTTCTTCCCTTCTGGTTTTCTAACTCCAGGTCTTTGTACGTTTCATTTTAATACTTGACTTTGTTATCTCTAGCTGTCCTTTGAAATTTTCTCTTTACCTCTGTGACTTCCTCATTTCTTCCAGTTGCTTTAGCTTCTCTATCAATTGTTATATATTTTTCTTGTCTTTTTTTAAAAAAAACTTTTATTATGAATTAAGTGATAGTTTACATTGTACAAAATTGGTTTTGTACTCAAATAATCGCATTTTGTTTCACTGTAATGATTACAATCCCCTCCATGCACCATTGATTAACAGTATTTGCCTCTGTTCCCTCTTTTTTTTTTTT
>NW_006413131.1:1953-3395 GCF_000296735.1 Chrysochloris asiatica | reverse complement strand
CTATCTGCAAGTTTGGGCATTCATGTGCAACTCCCCCCACTTTTAGCCGGATGATTCACTCTCAGCACTAGTCCTTCCCCATGGCTATGTCAGTGTCCATGGGCTAAGACATTCCAAGGTCTTCCCAAAGTTTGAACCAACTAGCTCTTCCTCTTCTTTCTTTCATCTCAAGATCAACATGAATCTATGGAACATGGCTGAACTCAGCCCCTATCTTCATTATTGCCTTTCCTCCACTTCCACTAACAAGTAGACCAACGTGGTGACCAGAGAGCTTACAATCCTGCTCATGTGTTGAGTTTCAGTCTTGGAAGGGAGTTTGTCCTAAAGGAACTTGATGGCTTGCTTTGATGGCTCCTTGTCAAACAACTTGCTTTTTATTATAATAGCCAAACACTCTTCTGGTTTTGTTTTTGTTTTTTTTCCCTGCTAGTATTTCTTTCGAGAAGTATCTTATGTTCCTCTAGCCACTCCATGTTGGGCTGCATGTCCTTTCAAGTGTCTTTCTTGTCTTGTCAATGACCTTTACATTTTTTCCTATGTAATGTTCCTTGACGTCATCCCACAACTCTCTGGTCTTTGGTCATTAATGTTTAACACATCAAATCTGTTCCTGAGATGGTCTCTAAGTCAGTTGGGGTACATTCAAGGTCTTATTTTTCTCTCGTAGATTTGTTTTAATTTTCTTCAGCTTCAGCTTAAAATTACATATAAGCAACTGGTGGTGTCTTCCACAGTTGGCCCCTGCCGTTGTTTTGGTATTGGTATTGAGCTTCTCCATTATCTCTTTGCACAGATGTAGTTAATTTGATTCATGTGTATACCATCTGGTGAGGACCACATGTATAGTCACCTGATCTTGCATATTCTATCATGGAGTCTCTCACATAGTTTCTATCACCAAAACCCTATTTTCCAATTACTGATCCTTCTTCTTTCTTTTCAACTTTTGCATTCTAATCACCAGTAATTACCAATGCATCTTTTGTTTTTAATAAACGTTTTATTGTGAATTATGTGATAGTTTACATGGTAGAACATTAGTTTTTACATTCATTCTCTCATATATCATTCCATTGCCATAGTTACCATCCCATCCATGCATCATCACCCAACCAAAGGGTATGTCCTGTAAGCCTGCCCCCCCACCCCCGGTCATCAGCACATAGCCGCTTTCCCTCTCTGGATCTCAAGTCGCCAGCCACTCCATCTCTACACGTCATCTTCTCTGCCTCCATCTCAGGCCTCACTGCTTCTCTGGGTAGGGTCCCGCTATCCGCTTTTCTCCACTGATGGTCCCAGGGCACTCCGCTCCTAGACAGAAAAGTTAATCACTCCCTTCCTTGCTATAAAATGTCCACCTTTACATTTCCAACCCTCACAATCAGTCCTGATAACAATTATTCACTATTGCGTCACAAGAGACCCTTCTGCATTTCATT
>NW_006413131.1:0-507 GCF_000296735.1 Chrysochloris asiatica | reverse complement strand
CCATTCTTCATTTGATGGGCACTTTGGCTGTCTCCATCTCTTTGCTATTGTAAATAGTGCAGCTATGAACATTGGTGTGCATATATCTTCCCGTGTTGTGGCTCGGTTTTCTTGTGGGTAAATACCAAGTAGAGGATTCGCTAAGATCATATGGTATTTCTATTTTCAACCTTCTGAGGAAGCACCATATTGCTTTCCAGAGAGGTTGGACCATTTTGCAGTCCCACAAGGAGTGCAGGAGTGTCCCAGTCTCTCCACATCCTTGCCAGCATTTATTGTCCTCAACTTTTATCTTTGCGGTTAGGGCTGGTGTGAGATGATATCTCATTGTTGTTTTGATTTGCATCTCTCTAATGGCTAGTGATCGTGAACATTTCTTCATATGTTTGTTGGCTGCCCGATCTCCTCCTTGATGAAGTGTCTGTTCATATCTTGTGTCCATTTTTTGATTGGGTTATTTGTCTTGTTTTTGTAGATGTGTAGTAATTTCCTATATATTTTAGAGAT
>NW_006413130.1:6867-8130 GCF_000296735.1 Chrysochloris asiatica | reverse complement strand
GCGATGAGTCAGAATTGTCTCCACAGCACACCACCACTACCTGCTTCTCTTTAAGTCTTTCATGAAACACAAGTTTTCCAAGTGTCCTAACTCATCCGTTTAAAGTTGGCTCTTTGGACCTACTTTCTTAGTGTAGTATTTTTTTATATATATACCTGATGTGACACTGCAGGGTAAAGCACTAAACTGTAAAGTAGGTTATAACTGCAAGGTCAGTGGTTCAAATTCGTCAGCCACTCTTCAGAAACCATATACAGGCTCATTATGAGTTGGAACTGACTCAATGGCACTTAGCAACAACAACATTTATACATGTAACTATAGGGTACACAGGTGGGATAAATGTGCTGAAATACAAACCTAAGGATCAGTGATTTGAATCCACTCAGTGGCACTGGGGAAGAAAATGCATTGATATCCATTTCCATGAAGATTAGAGCCAAGAAGAAAACCTGTGGAGTAGTCTGTATACATATAGGGTTACCATGAGTCAGAATTAATTCAACAGCTACTAGCAACAACATACCTATACCTTTACCTGCAGTTTTTGTTGTTTTGTGCCATCAAGTTGACTCACAGTCATAGCAACAATAAAGGACAAAGAATAACTGTTCTTGTAGGGTTTTCTGGACTGTAATCTTTATGAAAACAGATTTCTAGGTATTTTCTACTGTGAAGTCACTGGTGGGTTCAAATCACCAGCTTTTCAATTAGCAATTCAATATTTAGCCATTACACTCTCGTACCTACATCCATACTTATTTAACTACACTGAGTTGTGCTCATGTGGAACCTGTGTTTAGACCAAGAGACAATCATTTGAACAGAACAAGAAAATGTTGCATGGTTTAAAATCAAGAAAAGTGTGCATCAGGGTTGGGTCCTTTCATCATATTTGTTCAATCTATATGCTGAGCAAATAATCCAAGAAGCTGGGCTATAGGAAGAAGAATGTGCTAACAGGATTAGAGGAAGGGTCATTAACAACCTGCGATATGCAGAATGAACACCCTTGCTTGCTGAATGTAAAAGGACTTGAAACACTTACTGATGAAGATTAAAGATAACATCCTTCACTATGAATTATATTTGAACATGAAGAAAACAATAATGTTCACAACTGGAACAATAAGTAACATCATGATAAACAAAAAAAGATTGAAATTGCCAAGGATCTCATTTTCCTTGAATGCACTATCAAAATCTCCAGTGAGTGGTATCCAATCTGTCTAGGCGGGGCTGATGCAATGAAATGCAGATAGG
>NW_006413130.1:2396-4262 GCF_000296735.1 Chrysochloris asiatica | reverse complement strand
ATGGTGGATCCAAGCAAAATGAAATCTTTGACAACTTTAATTTTTCTCCATTTATAAAATGCTATTTATTGGTCTAGTGGGGAGGATTTTTGTTTTCTTTAGATTGAGGTGTAACCCATACTGATGACTGTGGTCTTTAATCTTCATCTGTAAGTATTTTAAGTCTTCTTCATTTTTAGAAAGCAGGGTTGTATCATCTACATATTGCAGGTTATTATTGAGTCTGCCTCCAATCCTGATGCCATGTTCTTCTTCATAAAATCCAGATTCTTGTATGATTTACTAAGCATACAGATAGAATAGGTATGGTGAAACAATATAACTTTTAGTCACACACCTTTCCTGATTTTAAACCATTCAGTGCCCCCTTGTTATGTTTGAATGAATGCCTCTTGGTCTAATGTACAAGTTGCTCATGAGCACAATAAAGTGTTCCAGAATACTCATACTCTGAAATGTGGTCCATAGCTTGTCATGATCCTCATAATTGAAAGTCTTTGCATAGTCAGTAAAACACAGGTAAACGTGTTTCTGGTATTCTCTGCTTTTAACCAAGATGCATCATATGTCATCAATTATATCTCTTGTTCCTTGCCCTTGTCTGAATCTGTCTTGAACCTCTCTGACAGTTCCCTGTCAATGTACTATTATTGTAGCCATATTTGAATTATCTTTAACATAATATTAATTGTATTGTCCTATGATTTCCACATTCCACTGGGCTACCTCTGTTTGGAATGGGCATAAATATGGATTTCTTCCAATATGTTGGACTGCTAAAAGAACAAACAAATCTGTCTTGGAATTAAGTACTGTCTTAGAACACAGGTGATGAGATTTGTCTCACATAATTTGGATGTGGTATCAGGAGAGTTCTGTCCTGTTGGGGTCCAGCCTCGACTGAGGAATGAGTTTCACAAAGGGAGATCTGGAAGGTGAAAGGGAGGCACAAAGACACAGACACACAAGTTTGATGCAAGCTGACAGGCAGGTTCTTCTGCTGCAGACATTGCATGCTGAAAAAACCGTACCTCAGTCTTTTATTTTCTTTCTCAAGGCGGAATTTGTCACAAAGGAAAAATGTGATTGTTCAGATAAGAAGGGATACAGAACTGAAATGTGGTTAATCATTCAAGACAGGGCACAATGACTCACAGGAACAACTCTTAAGCTATTTTCAGAGTACCTCATGGTTTTCTAAACAATCCAACATTCTTATGTTTGCTAGAAAGGTTCAAGCAAGCTATTATAAATTAACCTTTAGGCCTAAATGACCTAGGGTAGCAACATGCGGTTTCTCAAGGATGCCTAACATACTTTTAGCACTTAATCACTAGTGGGTAAAGGTGAAATACTTAAGAGCTCATATAAAAGTTAGTTTATAATTTCTGAAAGAAATTAAGCTGTTTTTCTCTGCTTAGCAAGTAAAAATAAATGCGTTTGAACAAGATTTCAAACATTTAGGTTTATTTGTTAAATTAGTAATCTTTTCTTGCTACAGTAAAGAATACCTGGATAACACTGATTATGCCCGAGGGCGGTTTAAGGGGGCTGCTGCCATAGTCTTTTAATCAAATATTCTCAGAATTACCATTCCACTTTATTTGCAAAACCTGAACAGTTTTTCTCCAGAATCTATTCTCATAATCCCAATACATCTGTTCCTGTTCTTCCTGAGTCATTTGAGGAAGCTTTACTGCCTCAGCTTTAGAGGGGGTTTTGGTCCCATAGCTGTACATGGACATCAAAAGCTCATGTTTCAAGTTAATATCAAACATAACTGAATAGTTGGATATGGTGCAGTTCTGACATGCATCCCAGGTGGCTATAGCCTGTTCCTCAGAAAGATTTGTTTCCAGGACCCCA
>NW_006413130.1:0-1349 GCF_000296735.1 Chrysochloris asiatica | reverse complement strand
GTCAGTATAAAAGAGGAAGAGCCTAACTTAACTACATGGGTTGACATCGTAACTGCATGAATGGACTAAACACAGCAATGACTGTGGGAGTGTCACAGGATGCAACAGTGTTTTGTTTTGTTGTACATGAGGTTACTATGAATCAGAATTGACTGGATGACTTAGACCTTATGACAACATACCTTTATGCATCATATAATGTCTACTGTCCTTTTGACTATATGGATAGATTTTTGTCTCAGGCTCTTGCTGATTAGTATGTAGGTTTGGAGCTATTATCAATTTTCATTACAAATTAAAAAAAAGAAATATTTAACATTTTATAAAAAATAAGCATTTTAAAGGCATTTTTTGAGATTTGAAGGCCAAAAGAAAGAGCAACCTATCAAAGTGCCATAATTTTTGTCTTAAAATTACTACTCAAGTTTACTTTAAAAAAAAAAAAAAATTATTTATGGTTGTACAGATCCAAAACTCTTACACCTAGACTCTCCTAACAAAAAGGTCCCAGCCAATAAAGAAAGTGCATGATCTTCCCTCTGAAATCCCTCAGTGCTGTCCTAAATCCCTATGGCAATCACTCTTACCTCCCCCAGTAAACATTCAGAGAAGTGCTATCTGGCCTAGTGTCTACTCAAACACATCTACACCTGCTGTGTTTATACATTATTCTTGAGTCACCAACATGCTTTGAAAAGCTGTGGGTATTATATTTGACTAAGTGTTTTGCTTTTCTGTTACATTTTTTATTTCATGATCATTTGTTTAATGGTTGTCTCACCACCAAGCAAAACTCTTTAATAACAAAGACCAAACCTATTATGTTCATAGTTAGGCCCCATGCACTTAGCACAGTGCCTGGGCCACAATAGGTAATAAATGACTCATTTTTTAATGAATGAGATAACTTGCAAAAGATCACATAATATTAAGTGGTGGGTCCAGAACTTGCATACAGATAATGCATCTGATTCCAAAGGACACACTTTTTTTGAACAATGCTACAAAAGCAACGAGTGGTGCAGTTTTTGTGGAATGTGCATGCAAATAATAATAAATAGTGTATGGACTTATACACACCAAATTTGTTTTTGTGAACAAGGGTGTGTATAATATATTTTTGTGGATGCTGTATCTCAGTGACAAGGCTTAAAATTCATTGATGCCAAGAGATGTGAGTACTACAGGCGATTTTGAGGACTTGTGGATGAGGTTCTAACTTGTGATTCTGCTAAAAGGAAACTACTGATGACTTATCCTACAATCTGCTTCTCTTTTAATTATCAAATTATCAAAGTCTAGAATGTGGAAGGAAATCACAGGGTTCACAAAGTACAATAATACCCAGT
>NW_006413129.1:6107-7277 GCF_000296735.1 Chrysochloris asiatica | reverse complement strand
TCATTGAAGCCAGGTCAAGTGGGTATTATCTGCAAGTGTGGGTGTTCTTGTGCATATGTCCTCTCTTTTTATCAGCTGGATGCTTCATTCTCCACTCGAGTCCTCTATGGCTATGTCATTGACTCTGGGCTCAGGAGTCCCCAGGTCTTGCCAAACAGCTGGCCAACCAGGTCTCCACCTGTGTCCACCTGAGTGTATTGAACATGGTTGGACATGGCTCACAGCTTATTTGCTGTTTTTCCTTCACTTTCCCTTATCGGTGTTGTCTGCTCATGTATCATTAAGTACCATTAAGTATCAGTCTTGGAAGGGGATTTGCCCTGAGGGGACCCAACTGCTTGCCTTGATTCTGCTGAGCAAGCAACTTGCTTATTCTTGTAGTAGTCAGTCTGACTGGCGTTATTGTTTTGTGTTTTTCCTGTTGGTCTCTTTCAAGAAGTATCTTCTGTTCTTCTAGCCATTCCAGGCTGGTCTGCTTGTCCTTTCCAGTGGAAATTTCCCACCTCAGAAGATTCCGGATTGAGTTCAGAATTCCACGTATGGTCTTATGCAATGCAGAGTTTCTGCAGGAAGCCCCCTTCACTGGGCACGTTGTAGCCCCATTTTAGGTATTCCAATCAGTTATAGGCAGAAGACAGATTTAAAAGTTTTCTATGATGATATTGCTGGCCATTCCTTTCTCTCTCCCTCAAGTGTCTATTTTATAATGGTATGCCAGGGAAACCAAGATTCAAAAGACAGCCAATAACTTAACATGATTATCCCCTTTTTTCTCATTCCAACTATGTCTCAATCCCTGTATCCCATAGCCCCATTGTTCCAAGGTTGTGCATACATCATTATTTGCCTTTGTCCCAGTTAGCCCATGCAAACCTGCCAAATTGTTTTCCCATCCTCCATGTTCTTCCAATTACTTCCCTTTTCTTGTGTATTGCCCCCCTCCTTAGCACCCAAATTATCCTGTGTCTATTCCCTACCCTGTGTTCTACCTTCTCCTCCCTCCCCTCACCCCAATCACATCCCAGTAACCAGCAAAGAATCCCCACCCACCACCTTTAGTATGGGTTCTTTTCCTTAGTGTTTAAAAATACTGGTCTTATTCAGGATTTCTCCTTTTGTGACTGACTAATTTCTCTCAACATAATGTCCACAAGGTTCATCCATGTTATG
>NW_006413129.1:4029-5140 GCF_000296735.1 Chrysochloris asiatica | reverse complement strand
GGTACTTTGTCAAAAATCAGTTGGCTGTATTTGGATGGGTTAATTTCTGGATTCTCGATTCTATTCCATTGATCAATGTATCTCTCACTGTACCAGTACCAAGCTGTTTTGACCACTGTCACCATGTAATAAATTTTGAAGTCAGGGAATGAGAGGTTTCCAAACTTATTCTTCTTCTTAAGCAGTGCTTTGCTTACCCTGGGTCTCATTCCTTTCCATATAGTTTGTAATTGTATTTCCACCTTTTTGAAGAATGTCATTGGAATCTGAATTGAGATTGCATTGTATGTGTAAATTGCTTTGGGCAATATTGACATTTTCTCAATGTTAAGTTTCCAATCCAGGAGTATGGTACTGTCTTCCATTTTTGTAGGTCTCTTTTAATTTCTTGTAATAGTGTTTGTAGTTTTCTTTATGTAGGTCCTTTGTTTCTCTGGTTATATTTTTCCTAGATATTTCATCCTTTAGGTGGCTATTATAAATGGTATTGCTTTCCTAGTGTCCTTTTCACTGCTGTCATTTTTGATATAGAGGAATCCAACTGATTTTTGTATGTTGATCTTATACGCTTCCGCTTTGCAGAATCTTCCAAAGGAGTCTAGTAGCTTTTTACTGAGTCTTTGGGGGTTTTTATGTACAAGATCATATCATCTGAAAATAGAGAGAGTTTTACTTCCTCTTTTCCAATTTGGAAACCTTTAATTTCCCTGTCTTGCCATGTAGCTCTTGCTAAGACTCTCAGCACAATATTAAATAGGAGTGGTGACAAAGGGCATCCTTGTCTGGTTCCTGTTCTCAGAGGGAAGGCTTCCAGGTTCTCTCCATTGAGAGTAACGTAGGCTGTTGGTTGTGTAAATATGCTCTTAATTATGTTGAGGAATTTCCCTTCAATTCCTACTTTATTGAGGGTTTTTATCAGGAATGGATATTGGATTTTGTCAAATTCCTTTCTGAATCAATCAGTATGATTATGTGGTTCTTTCCTTTTTTCTTATTTATATGGTGGATAACTTTAATCGTTTTTCTAATTTTGAAACATACTTGCGTCCCTGATATAAATCCTACTTGATCATGATGTATTATCTTTTTGATGTGTTGTTGGATTCTGTTG
>NW_006413129.1:0-2735 GCF_000296735.1 Chrysochloris asiatica | reverse complement strand
AGGTTACCTTATATTCTATCAACTTTTTCCTCTATTTAGTGCAGTCTATTTTATCCTGTAATCTACCTGAACTTCTCACCATCTGGATATCAACATATCTTTTGTGGTACACATTTAAATCTATTACAGGAGATAATAACTGAAAGGAGTTTTGGAGCAGCTTCCTTACTATGAACAATGTTCTCTATTTTGATCTGAGTATGTTAACTATGTAAAAGATTAAATTAATATTGTGCACTTTCCTACATGTATGTTAACTTAATATTTTACAAACTATCAAATAAATATTACATGAATCTCTGAAAAGAAGTAAAACCAGTTAATACCACTATTATTCAAATGTATGCACCAACCACTAAAGCTAGTGAATGATGAATTTGAAGAATTCTACCAACTTCTTCAGTCTGAAATTGATTAAACATGCAATCAAGATGTAGTGACAATTTTTGGTGACTGAAATGAGAATGTTGGAAATAAAGAGGAATGGTCACTATTTGAAAATATGACCTTGTGATAGAAGTGATGCTGAAGATAGAAATTTCTATCATGCGATAGAAATTTTCAAGACCAGTGACATTAAATGCTAATACCATTTTTAAACAACAGAAAAGACAAATCTCCATGTGGATCTCACCATATCACAGGTAGAAAATGCAGGAATTGAACCTATAGATATGTGGGAAGAAATGGTTAAAATAAATAAATAAATAAATAAATAAAATAAAGCTCAATATCATCAGCCAGCGCAAGAACAGGGACTGCCTGTAGAGCAGACCATTAATTAATCATAAACATACTCAGGTTGAAACTTCAGAAAATTAAAGAAATTCCATAAGTGTAAAAACATGACCTTGAAAATATTCCACTTGAATTTAGAGACTATCTCAATAACAGATATGATGCATTAGACACTAATGACCAAAGGCTGGAAGAGTTGTGGGATGACATCAACAACATAATACAGGAAGAAAATAAGAAAAAGAAAGAAAAGATGAAAACAGATGTCAGAGAGACTCTGAAACCTGCTCTCCAGCTTAGAGATGCTAAAGCAAATGGAATAAATGAGGTTGTAAAAGCGCTAAACAAAAAATGAAACGTGCAAAGACCTGATAATTAGAAATTCAAAAGGGAAGAGCACACTCAATATTTCTCAAACTGAAAGAACTAAAATTCAAGTGTTGGCTTGCAATATTTAAGGATTCTATGGACAAAATATTGAATGATATATAAAGCATCTAAAGAAGATGAAATGTATACACAGAGTCACGGTTCCAAAAAAAAAAAAAAGATCAATGTTAAGCTTTTCAAGAAACAATATACCATCAAAAATCATAGGTACTAAAGGCATTGTTGAAAAACAAGGTCACAGGAATTAACAAAATGGAAATTGAAATAGTTAAACAAACTGATGCAGTACTGGAGGCACTAACTCATCTTTTCCAAGATATTTCAAAGACACCTAACTGGCCAACTGATTGCAAGAGATCCATATTTGTGCCCATTACAAAGATATGTGAACCAATGGAATGTAGACATCTCTGAACAATATCATTAATAGCACATGTAAGTTAAATTCTGTAGAAGATGATTACAAAATGGCTACAACAGTACATTGTTAGGGAACTGCCAGAAATTCAAACTGGATGTTGAAGAGTACATGAAATTAGTGATATCATTTCTGAAATCAGATAGAACTTGGCTAAAGCCACAAGATACCAGGAAGATGTTAACTTGTGGTTTACTGAATATGCAAAAGTTTTCAACTGTGTGGATCATGACAAACTATAGATAGCATTGCAAAGAATGGGTATCCCACTATGCTTATAAGGTACTTAGCCCAAGAGGTATTTGTTGGAACAGAACAAGGGGATACTGATTGATTTAGAATTAGAAAAGATATGTACCAGGGTTGTATTCTTTCATCATATTTATTCAATTTATATGCTGAAAAAATAATCCAAGAGGAGGGTTATTTGAAGAACATGGCATCAGAACTGGAAGACTCATTAGCAACTTGTGATGTATAGAGCATACAACCTTACTTGCTGGAAAACAAGAGTGCTAGAAGTATTTACTGATAACTATCAAAGACCACAAGGAGCTCTGGTAGTGTAGTGGTTAGGAATTGGACTGTGAACCGCAAGGTGACCAGTTCGAAATTACCAACTGCTCCGTGGGAGAAAGATGAGGCTTTCTGCTACTGTAAAGATTTACAGCCTCAGAAACCCTGTTCATGGTCGCTATGGGTCAAATCCAACTCAACGGCACTTAACAACAACATCAAAGACCACAGCCTTTGTGTTGCACTTTATAGTACAGAAAAAAAAATCTCACAACTGGTTCAATAAATAATATCATGACACTTGTAGAAATGACTGATTTTGTCAAAGACTTTATTTGGATTGAATACAGAATCAGCACTCATGAAAGTTGTTGTTGTTGTCAGGTGCCATCGAGTCGGAACCAACTCATAGCAACACCATGCACAGCAGAACGAAACAATGTTCTATCCTGGGCCAACCTCACTACCGCCGCCACACTTGACGCGATCAATGATGCCACCTGGCTGATCCATCACATTGGGGATCTTCCTCTTTTTCTCTGACCCTCCACCTTACCCAGCATGACATCCTTCTCCAGTGACTGTTCTCTCCGAATAATGTGTCCAAAGTATGAGAGACGAAGCCTAGCCATCTTGGCCTCCAAGGAGCACTCTGGTTGCACTTCTTCCAAAA
>NW_006413128.1:6421-6868 GCF_000296735.1 Chrysochloris asiatica | reverse complement strand
GTCTCCTCTGACATCCATTTTGACATTTTCCTTCTTTCTTGTCTTCTTAATGACCGTTTTGCTCTCTTCATGTATGGTGTTCTTGATGTCATCCCACAACTCCTCTGGTCTTCGGTCTTTCGTGTTTAATGCATCAAATCTGTTCTTCAGAAGGTTTCTAAATTCAGGTGGGTAAATTCAAGGTCATACCTTGGATCTCATGGACTTGTTTTCATTTTCTTCAGCTTCAGTTTGAATTTGCATATCAGTAATTGATGGTCTGTTCCACAGTCTACCCATGGCCTTGTCTTCACTGATAATATGGAGCTTTTCCATTTTCTCTTTCCACAGATGTAGTCAATTTGATTTCTATGTGTTCCATTTGGCAAGGTCCATGTGTATAGTCGTCTCTTATGCTGTCTAAGGAAGGTATTTGAAATAAACAAATCATTTGTCTTGCAGAAATCT
>NW_006413128.1:3279-4231 GCF_000296735.1 Chrysochloris asiatica | reverse complement strand
TCTAAGAAACCATAGACAGGGGTCACTATGAGTCAAAAACATACAAGGTTGTTATGAGTCAGAATCAACAGCACTTAACAATACATCCACAAAAAAAAAAAAAAAACATAAGCTGGCTATGAGTCTGCACTGAATTTGTGTTTTGTTTCATATTTATTGTCTTATTCAACTTCTGACCACAAAGTCAGTGGTTGAAACCTAACAGCTGCTCTTTTGAAATCTGATAGAAGGTCAGTATGAAACAGAAACGACTCATTCTATAGTGGTGTAACATTCAACATTTAGTTATCTGAACTCTAGTTCTTAGTAAAGTATTATAATGATATATGCCAAGATATGCATTTAGAAAAGAAAAAGCATTCTCAAGCTAAAAGAATTGAAGACAAAATTTAAACCTCTACTTGCAATATTGAAGGATTCCATGGGCAAGGTCATAGTCCTGTGGCACTTGTGGACTAATGTGCCAGACTGCAGAGCCATTAGAACTGCAAGGTTGGTGGGTCAAGCTCACCATCTGCCCCTGAAAACCCTATACAGGGTCATTGTGACTTGGAACAATTTTACAGCACTTAACAACCACAACAACTTGGGCAAGATCAGGTGTTCAAACTAACCAGCTGCTCCTCAGAAATCCTATACAGGGTTGCTATTAGTCGCAGCTGAGTCAAGGTCACTTAACAAGGACAACAACAGTGGGAAAAATATTGAATGATCAAAAGAAGTTGAAAGAAATACACAGAGTCACTGTACCAAAAAATTCTTGACTCAACAGTTTCAGGAGGCAGCATATGAACAGCCTTTAGAATGGATTACATTTCAATATAAAGTAAACAAAAATCCTCACAACTGGACCAATAAACAACATCAAGGTAAATAGAGAAAAGATCGAAGTTACCAAGAATTACATTTTACATGAAATTTGTAATCTGAGGACTAGCATGAGTCTGACTCA
>NW_006413128.1:0-401 GCF_000296735.1 Chrysochloris asiatica | reverse complement strand
TCTGGGAGGTCAGTCTATGATCAAAACAAGTACAATGTAAAAAAAGGTAAACACATAGGAACAGAGATCCAGATAGTGAGACTGTCGGGTCGATTACAGGATAAATAGACTGCACTAAATGGACAGAAAGGTTAATGGACTATGAGGCAACCTCAAAGAAAATTAACACCTCACAACATACCAAGAGAATGAAAATCCAAGAAGAACATGAAAACATTAAAACTATGAGAAAACTCACATGACAGAACACAAAAATCATGAACTCAAGAAAGGAATACAAACAGAACAAAGAATCAGCAACACCACAAAAAAACAAACATAATGACAGCAATTAATCAATACCTATTGATAATTACACTGAGCATAAATGGATTAAATGCACCTGTTAAGAGACAGAGGGT
>NW_006413127.1:6958-7424 GCF_000296735.1 Chrysochloris asiatica | reverse complement strand
TACAGGAACAGATGATACTTCTTGAAAGAAAGACCAGCAGGAAAAATCAAATACAAAAATGGTAGTCTGATTGGCTACTACAGGAACAAGCAGATTGTTCGCCAGGGAGCCATCAAGGCAAGCAATTAAGTCCCTTCAGGACAAACTCCCCTCCAAGACTGAAACTCAATGAGAACACATGAGCAGGTATGTAAGCTTGCTGACAACCACATTGATCTGTTGGTAAGTGGAAGTGGGGGAAAGGCAGCAATGAAGAAATGGGCTAAATTTGACCATGTTCCATAGACTCCCATCAACCTGGAGATGACGGAGAGAAGAGGAAGGGTTGGTTGGTTTGAAGTGTGGTGAGAATTGAGGACTTCTGAGCCCACGGACAAGGGCATAGCCACAAAGGACTAGAGCTGAAAGTGAAGCATCCAGCTGATATGAAGTGAGGGGAGATGCACAAGAATGTCCAAACTTGTAG
>NW_006413127.1:3519-5272 GCF_000296735.1 Chrysochloris asiatica | reverse complement strand
AACAACAACAACATAAGATATCAGCACTTAAAATATGAATGGTGCCTTAAGTTTTTTTTTTCTTCCCATCACCATCCCACATATTTGAAAATTAAGAGCAAGGACACTGGATCAATTGCAACACTAATCCCATTCCTGTATCCTGGTTTCTCTGTAAAATACCATGAAAATCCAGTTTCCCACAATTATCCTGCAGCAAGAAGAATACAAATTGCACATTTATCAAATTTTATAATTCTTAAATTAGAATACTCCAAATTCCCTCTATTGTTTCATCTGGGGCAGCTTATTTCCTCAGTTCTTTAGGATCCAAAAACTATAATAAGCAAACGTATTGCTTACTTGAGGAATGCATAATAATAATAATTTTATATTAATGTGTTTGTGTACATAAGTCTTAAAAAATGTAATGTCAGCATAATTTGCTCCTCCCACCCCCCCTTACAACACTACTCATATTTTCTTGAGAACAACTGAGTTACTGGCTTGGGGAGTAGTAGCTATGTTAGTAAATCAGATTAATCAATACACCCTGAATCCCTAACTGGGAAATTAGTCAGAGTTAAAGATTATTTCTACAAATCACAGATGTATAAAAAGATGCTTAAAACAAAGAAAACAGAAACATAAATTTTGGAATTTCAGTGAATTTATCACAAATTATTTTTTCTTTCTTTCACATTCACTGACACACATACACATATTCACTATCACACATATGATAGCATAATCTATATACATGCCTGTTATGGATTGAATTGTGCTTCCTAAAAATATGTGTTAGAATCCTGCTCCTTAAACCTATGAAGGTGGTCCCATTTAGAAAAAGAGTTGCTTTGGGTTTTGAATTGTGTTAATAAGGCCCTATCAATATAGGATATATCCTAAACCTAATCACTTTTGAGTGATCAGTATAGTTGCAGAAGCAAGGAAGCACAATGGGGAGAAGATACGTGCCCCCAAGGAAAAAGGAACCAAGAAATATCAGGACTACAGAAGCTGACACAAGGTTCTTAACCCAGAGCTGACAAAAGGAGCCTTCGCTTAGAGCCAGAGCTCTCAATTCTGACTTCTAGTCTTCTAAACAGAGAAAATAATTCTCTATGTTTTCTCTAGTGATGCGTTTATTTTCACTAGTGATACTTTTGTTACAGCAGCACCAGAAAACTAAAACACACCCCTCCACAAATCCAGTTTAGATCTTCATGATAAAGACTAGCAACTTCTGCTGTTGTTGTTAAATGCCATTAAGTTGGTTCTGTCTTTTAGCGACCCTGTATAGGATTTCTGAGGTGCAGTTGGTGGGTTCAAACTGCCCACCTTACAGTTCAAACTTACCTTTCTGTCTAGTGTTTATCCTGTAGCATTACACCAGGACTCCAGCTTCAGCTGTGGTGGTGGAATGTTCCATGGAAAGTCTATTCTCCAGACTCTTTAGGATCATGAGTAGCAAGTCTAATCAATAACGTGATCCATTTTTTCTCTGCTCCCCAGGGTCAATTTACACTCTATGAGAAATAGATTCCCTTTGCCTTCCAAAATCCTTAATTAGAGCTAAACTCAAACCAAACCCATTGCTGTCAAGTTGATTCTGACCCGTAGAGAATCTATGGGACAAAGTAGATCTGCCCAAAGGAATTTCCTGGGCTGTAATCTTTAGGTAGGAGTCCTGGCAGCATAGTGGTTATGCATTGGGCTGCCAACCTCAAGGTCAGAAGTTCGAAACTACTGTTCCGACAGAGAAAGATGAGGC
>NW_006413127.1:2100-2629 GCF_000296735.1 Chrysochloris asiatica | reverse complement strand
GGAAATGACTTGAAGGCACCTAACAACAACAACAATCTTTAGGAAAGCAGACCACCAGTCTATGTCAAATGTCAGTCTCTGCTTTCACTTTCTTTGTGATTTAACTTAGAATGTGAATTTTCTGTTTCTGAATAAACTGTAGTTTAACCAACAGGCACAGTTGTGTTTTATAGAAGTGACTAATCAAACTTGTTCTTGCAGTTTACCACTACATTGCAATAAACCAGCTGCTTTCCAGTCAAATCTAACTCATATAACCCGTCTGTTTGTAAGAGTAGAATTGTGTTCAATATGTTTTTTTTTTTTAATAAAATTTTATTGTGAATTAGAGGGTTAGAAACATGATCATCAGTTTTACATTCAACAAATCATGCACTTGGTTGCCTCTCAGCTATTGCAATTCCCTCCGTATAACAACAGCTATTCAACTTTCTCCATGTGGTTCTATTTCCATTCTACTCACCTTCTATCCCATCTCAACTTTGTCCTTAGGTAAATGTTGTTCTTTAGGCTTTGAAAGATTAGTCAT
>NW_006413127.1:0-1026 GCF_000296735.1 Chrysochloris asiatica | reverse complement strand
ATGCTCCCACTCTTCCTCCCATACCCATTCAGCCTGTGTCTCTGTCCATGTATCTACCCACAGAACACTGCTGTTTCACGGTTGTATATATATCACTATTTAATTCTATCCCCTTTAATACTTCCATACTTCCCTGACTTCATCTGTCTTCATCATTCTTAACTAACCTCCCTCTTCTTATATAATGCCCTTCCCCTTCTTGTGTAATTCTTCCTGTCACCCATGTTAACATGTGTTTAACCTCTACCCAAGGAATTAAGTGAATTACTCTCCATTCCCTCCCACCCTTGGTAACTATCAAAGAATGTTTCTTTTAGTATGAAAATTTTTTCTTGCATTCTTACAATAGTGGTTTCATACCATATTTGTCCTTTTGTGATTGACAAATTTCACTCAGCATAATCTCCTCTAGGTTCATCCATGTCATATGGTGTTTCAACAATTCATTGATATTCCTCAAGGTTGCAATGTAGCCCATTTTGTGTATCTACCAGTTTTTGTTTTTTTTAATCCATTCTTCCATTAATAAGGAGCTCTGGTAGCATAGTGGTTACGAATCAGGCTGTGAACCTTCAGGTCAGCAGTTTGAAACTTCCAGCTGTTGTGTGGGAAAAAGATGAGACTTTCTGATCCTGTAAAGATTTACAGCCTCGGAAACCCTGTACAGGGTCGCTATGAGTCGGAACTGACTCCACGGCACATAACAACAACAACAACAACTCCCATTAATGGACATTTACACTGTCTGAATCTTTTTGCTGCTGTGACTAGTAATGTAACAAACATTGATGAGCATATTTCTATTCTTGTCCTGGTTCTTATTGCTTGTGCATTTATACCAAGTAGAAGGCAGGGTCATTGTTGTTGTTAAGTGCCGTCGAGTTGATTCCTACCCATAGTGATCCTATTCAAGGTTTCTGAGGAGCAGCTGGTGAACTTCAACTGCCAACCTTGCAGTTCAAATGGCTTTGCAGTCTGGCACATTAACCCTCAGCACCACACCAGGACTCCCTGGCAGGGTCATAA
>NW_006413126.1:5069-7309 GCF_000296735.1 Chrysochloris asiatica | reverse complement strand
TGAATTCTGTTGGCTAGGATTTTGTTGAGAATTTTTGCATCTATGTTCATGACGGATATTGGTCTATAGTTTTCTTTCTTAGTAGCGTCCTTCCCTGGTTTTGGTATGAGGGTTATACTTGCTTCATAAAATGTATTAGGAAGTTTTCCTAATATTCAAATATTCTGGAATAATTTGAGTAGGATTGGTGACAGCTTCTAGGAAAGCCCTTCTTGATGTCCTTGCTACCCTAAAAAAATAAGCAGGTGCATCATTGTGGTGGAAATGTTCCTTGGTGCAACATTCTTGACCTTTTTTTCCACCAATGCAGTTTCTAATTGTCTTAAAACATCTTCATAATAAACCCTCATGGTGGTCTGTGTCCTTTGAGAAAATCTAAAGATTATCTCTTTGCAATCCCCAAAACAATCACAAAAACCTTTTTTTTAAAAATTATTACTTATTTTTTCTTTTGTTGCCTGTACATTTACTGCCACATTTAAAAAACAATTGTCAAGTCTAAGATCATGAAGATTTGCCCCAATGTTTTCTTCTAAGAGTTTTATGGTTTTAGCAATGAAATGTACATATATGGCCTATTTTGAATTAACTTTTGTATATGGTAAGGGTCCAACTTCATTCTTTTGTACATACACATTCAGTTTTCTCAGCACTATACTTGTGTGCTGCTCTAGGATAATCACTGGACTGCTAACATCAAGGTTGGTGGTTCAAACCCACCAACTGTTCCTTGGAAACCCTATACAAGGTTGCTATGTTTTATAAATGACTCTATGGCACTTAACAACAACAAACAGCATATGCTGAAAAGACTGCTTTTTCCCATTGAAGGAACTTCCCCTTGTAAAATATCAACTGACTATAAGTTTATTTCTGGGCTCTCCATTCTGTTCCATTTGCCTTTTCTGTCAGTACCATATGGTTTGGCTTTTGTAGCTCTGCAGTGAATTAAACCTCCAATTTTATTCTTTTGTAAAAATGTTTTTGTTATTATAGGTCCCTTAGAATTCCATAAGGAGCCTTGCCACTATAACCTTTTGAGTGGACCTCTCAGCCTTGAATTTAGCTGACCTGGAAGATTCCCTTGGAAGCCACTGTACTGGTTGGACCTTGCTCTCTGGATCATACTGGTAAATCCACAACTTGTCCCTGGTTAGGTTTCATTCCATAAAATCATCTTCATTAACTTTGATCTTGCTTAAAAGACTATGTTGGGAAGATTAGTTCTTTAAGCTAGCTGATCTTTGCTCAAGCATTTTGCCACCTATCCAGACTAAAGCTTGCTGAGGCCTTTAGATGTGTGCTTAAAATTGACCTCAACTTCAGTACTTATCACATCAATGGTAATTCTTTGGTTTTAGTTTCTGGACTTCAGCCAATTTCTTCATTTGTTGAGGCTGACAATCTTTCCTCTCTTGACTCATCTTTAAGATCTTCTCAACTTTATTTAAAATGCCTGATCCATCTAAAAACTGTTGTTTTATGTTCAGCAACATTCCCCTAAAGTTGTTGCAAAGTTTCAATGATTTGGGAAGACATCTACTTGAGTTTTGTAAAATATCAACCTTGACCTCAACATATTTTTTTTGGCATGATACATATTCTTTTTTTCTTTTTAAGGTACCTATGGCACATCCTGGTGTGGTGCTGTGGGTTAATGCGCCAGACTGCAAAGCCGTTTGAACTGCAAGGTCAGTGGTTCAAGGTCACCAGCTGCTTCTCGGAAACCTTATACAGGTTTGCTATGGGTCGGAATTGACTCGATGGCACTTAACAACAACATGGCACATAACAACAACAACAACAACTAGACTAAGGAATCCTAGTGAGGTGCTGTAGGATAAATTCTGGACTGCTAACTGAAAAGTCAGTGATTCAAACCTAGCTGCAGCTCGTTGGAAACCCTATACAAGGTCTCTATGAGTCTGAACCGACTTGATGACGGCACTTAACAACAACTAGACTAAGACAAGTGTATTACTGAGAGGACTTGTCTGCAGCCATCCACTGACCACAGAGACATGTTTAAACATGTTTGGTTTGGAATACAGCCATACATGCATGAACTAGAACTCTGGTAGCAATAATTTTTGAGTTACCCTTGCATATTGCAATATTTTCTTATAGCTTGTGGCTTGTCTTTTTCCTTTCTTAACGGTGTCTTTAGGTTAACAGAAGTTTTAAATTTTGATGCAGTTTGATTTCTCAATATATTTCATAATTACTGTTTTTTAAAAAAA
>NW_006413126.1:3393-4706 GCF_000296735.1 Chrysochloris asiatica | reverse complement strand
AGCTCGAACCCACCAGCAGCTCCATGGAGAAAAGACCTCATTATCTACTTTGGTAGAGATAATAGTCTTGGAAACTGTATGAAGTTTTACTTTGTCCTATAGAGTGGCTATGAGTTGGAATCAACTTGACAGCACATAAAATAACAGCATAGTAGAGTCTTGGTGTGGCTCTGTGGGCTAATGTGTCAGACAGCGAAGTCACTTGAACTGCAAGGTCGGTGGTTCAAGCTCACCAGCTGTTCCTTGGGAACCCTATACAGGGTCGCTATGGGTTGATGGCACCTGACAACAACAGAGGTGATTGTAAATTTTTTCTGTATAGATATTCTGTTATTCTAGCACCATTTGTTTGAAAGGTCTTTGTTTCCCTTATGAATTGCATAGGTACCTTTGTTATAAATCAATTAACCACATATGCATGACTCTATTTCTGCAATCTACGTGTTTCATTTAGTCTATTTATCAATCCTTTGCTGAACGCACACTTTTTGTAATTTAATTCTAAGTCAATGAAAAAGAGGAAAACCCTCAGGTGAATTGATACAGTGGCTACCACAATGGGCTCAAGCACAGGATCGATTGTGAGGATGGCATGGAACCTGTCAGTGTTTCATTCTGTTCTACATAGGGTTGCTATGAGTTGGAACTGACTTGCTGGCACCTAACAACAACAACAATAATAGTGAGTCATGAAATCAGATAGTGTAAGTTCTCCAACTTTAAGATTATCTTGGTCATCGCAGGCCAATTTAGGGCTTAGGTCACTGCACCACAACTCAGACTGACTTAAGCAGTAAGGAAATGACTGTCTCTCAAAGTTACAAGGCCACTTGAGATTTATGTGAAGGTGTATATCAGTGCGGATTAGGTTCAAGTATATGGGTGAGAAACCCCTGCAAAATGGTTTATTTATAGAAGCTAGCATTTTCTTTTGTCTTTCTCTCAGGTAGAAATTGGTAGTCCGGGGTTGATTGGTATGGCAGCTCCATGATAACCAAGATGGAAGATTCTATGATCTCTTTACCGCCCCCTTATGGTCTCAGAGCCTCATGCCTGCCTTTCATTCAACAGAAAGAAGCAATAACAAGGATTTCTGCCCCCTTCCCTTAATGATACTTTCTAGAAGTTTTACAGCATACCTGTGCCTACATTCTAATGTCTAGTATTTAGTCATATAATCTCTCCTAACTACCAAGTAGGAGAGATTATATTCTCTTGGCTGAAAACAGAGAGTACCAGAAAGATGTTTACCTGTGCTTTATTGACTACACAAAGGCTTTCAATTGTGTGGATCATGACAAGCTATGGACAAC
>NW_006413126.1:0-2213 GCF_000296735.1 Chrysochloris asiatica | reverse complement strand
CAACCCTGTATAAGATTTCTGAGAGCAGCTCTTGGGTTTGAACTGTCGACCTTGTGGCTAGCAGTCTAGTGGTTATCCTACAGTACCATACCACATATTTATTAATAAATAGGAAGGAGAGATCTGATATTAAGGAATTACTAGATGTTTCTCCTACAGGTGTCTACAGAGCAAAATAAGGGAGAGTAGGACTCTGGGTGATTGGAATCAAGACACTTGAAGGAAAAAGTCAGGCCTGGAAATAAAGATTTGAAAGCTAGTGTTGAATGGGAAGAAAAGGCCAAGGGCAGACCTGTGGGGAACCACAGAGTTAAATGATTAGACAGAGGAAATTCAGCAGTGACTGGAGAAGAAATGGTGAAGCAGTTAGGTGGGTAATCAGGACAAGTGTCAAGGAGAGAGTGGTTAATAATTTCCCGGGGACGGAGATGCCAACTAAGATAAAAAATTTGTCTTTAAAAAGGTAAAAACTTGCATTGTCCTGTTTTAAAAGCATAAACCACTTCATGCGATTTTCTAGATGGACACCTATGTGCCGTCTTCTGAGTTTGGACTGGATGTGTACAGTGCCCTGGACAAGCATATTATGGTTACTGTAGGCTGAGGGCTGGTGACAGAAAAGGCCATGCCGGAACAGTGAACTACTACAATCACATAGATGAAGCTCATGGATGTTATGTTGACCAAAAGAAGAGAGTCAGCAAAGAAAACATAGTGTGACTTTGCTTAAGGAGTTCTGGGATAGACAAAACTAATTCATGGTGACAGAATTCAGAATTGGGGTTACCTATGGGATGGTATGAGGAGCCCTGGTGATGCAGTGGTTATGTGCTCATTGCTAACTGAAAGGTTGCCAGTTCCAGCCTACCACTCTGCAGGGGAAAGATATGGTAGTCTGCTTCTGTAAAGATCTGCAGCCTTGAAAACCCTATGGAGCAGTTCTATACCGTCTTGTATGGTCCCTGTGAATTGGAATCGACTCGGCAGCAGTAGGTATGCAGTGGTATTGACTGGAAGGTGGCGTGGGAACTCTTCCGGAGCAATGACAATGGACTGTAACTTAAATTGGATGATAGTTACCCAGCTGCACGAATACATAAACATAGTTATCAAGCTGTATACTCAAGTTGTGTGCACTTTATTATATATAAGTTTTACTTGGAAAACACTATCCAAAGTAAAAAATGACAAAAGTCATTTGAAAAAAACTATCCAAGGTAAAAATAAAAAAAGAGAAAGTAAAAAATGAAAAATATTAGCATGTATGAATTCTAGATGGAAAATACACAGAATGTTGTTTCCAACTCATGCCCATGTATGCAGAACAGGACTGTTCCACAAGGTTTTCAAGGCTGTGGTCTTCTGGCGCTCTTCTGGGTAGGAGCAAACCACTACCTGTTAGTTAGTAGTTGTTGTTGTTAAGTGCCATCAAGTCGGTCCCGACCCATAGCAACCCTGAACAGGGTTTCTGAGGCTGTAAATCTTTATGGGAGCAGAAAGCCTCTTCTTTCTCCCGCAGAGCAGCTGGTAGTTTCGAACTGCTGACTTTGTGGTTTGCAGCTCGATTCATAACCACTACGCTACCAGAGCTCCTTGTTAGTTAATAGTTGTTGTTGTTGTTGTTAAGTGCCGTGGAGTCGGTTCCGACTCTTAGAGACCCTACACAGGGTTTCCGAGGCTGTAAATCTTTACGGGAGCAGAAAGCCTCATCTTTCTACCGCAGAACCGCTGGTAGTTTTGAACTGCTGACCTTGCGGCTCACAGCCCGATTCGTAACCACTATGCTAGAGAGAACTTAAATGTTTGCATCATCCAGAGACTCCTACTTCTTTATTTGTTGTTGTTGTTAACTGCTATCAAATCAGTTCCGACTTATAATGACCCTAGGGTTTCCCAGGAGCAGCTAGTGAGTTTGAACCACCGACCTTGAGCTTCAAACCAACCTTATGATCCAGTGATTTTTCCTATAGTACCATGCTAGACCTCCCTAATTTTCTATACTGTCCTATATATCTAAATGTAGTAGATTACAAACTGGGCTGCTAACCACAAGGTCAACATTTCAAATCTAACACTAGCTCTATGGGATAAAGATAAGGCTTTCTGCTCCCATAAAGATTTATATCCTCGGAAAACCCTATGTATAGGGTTGTTATGAGTTAGAAATGACTCGACAGCATATAACCACCACCACCACCCTGTTGTTGTTAGGT
>NW_006413125.1:6752-7316 GCF_000296735.1 Chrysochloris asiatica | reverse complement strand
ATTAACTCATCAAAAGGATATAACAGGTTCCGGAAAAAGATGGCAGATCATTTGGAAGTGCAGTGACGAGCTCTGCTAAGAACAACACAGAATACAGGACCACGAAGGCTCAAGGAATGGTCCCAGAACCCTGAATATCCAGAAAGTTGTAAGACTTACAGCTGGGGAGTTTGTGACAGAAGCAAGAAATCCATTGCTTCCTGGTTCAGGATGCTCAGCTGCTCTAGGAGCTGCCATTTTGTGTGGGACCTAACACAACAACATTTCATATTTCAGAAGGAGTCAAGAATTCAAACAGTATACTGCATCAGGCAAATCTGCTACACAAGATCTCCTGAAAGTATTGGAGAGCAAAGCTCTCAGTTTAAGGACTTAAGTAAGGTAAGCCTGATCCAAGCCATGGTGTTTTCCATAGCCTCCTATGCATGTGAAAGTTTCAGAGTGAATGGGGAAGACTGTAGAAGAATTCATGCATTTGAGTTATGATCTGGAGGAGAATATTAAAAGTACCATTTACTTCCAGAAGAACACACAGATCTGTGTTGGAAGAAGTACAGCTAGAAC
>NW_006413125.1:0-5074 GCF_000296735.1 Chrysochloris asiatica | reverse complement strand
CAAAATGAAACTTTGACAACTTCAATCTTTTCTTCATTTATCATGATGTTATTTATTGGTCCAGTTGTGAGGATTTTGGTTTTCTTTACATTGAGGTGCAATGCATACTGAATGCTGTGGTCTTTGATCTTCATTGGTAAGCATTTTAAATCTTCTTAACTTTCAGTAAGCAAGGTTGTATCATCTGCACATTGCAGGTTGTTAATCAGTCTTCCTTTAATCCTGATGACATGTTCTTCATATAATCCAGATTCTTGATTTATCTGCCCAGCATGCAGATTGAATAGGAAGGGTGAAAGAATACAACCTTGGCACTTTCAGTATTCCCTTTTGTTGGAATGACTGCTCTGCATCTAAATATAGGTCCTCATGAGCACAATCAAGTGTTCTGGACTACCTATTGTTTGTAATGCTATTGGTAGCTTGTCATGATCTACGCAGTTGAAAGCTTAAGCATAGTATTTCTTTTATTAAAGCAAAGCAAACACCTGTCTGGTATTCTGTCCTTTCAATGAAGATCCATCTGATGTCAGCAATAAAATCCCTAGTTCCATATCCTCTTCTGAATCTAGCTTGAGTTTCTGGACGTTCCCTGTCAACGTGCTTTTGAAGCATTTTAAAAAATCATCTTCAGAAAAATTTTATTTGCATGTGATATTAATGATATGCTCAATATTCTGGAATAACTTGAGTAAAATTGGTAACATCTCTTCTCTGAATGTTTGGTAGAATTTGGTAGTGAATCTATCTGGGCCATTATTATTTATAGTTTGGAGTTTTTTAGTTATTTTTTCAATTTCTTCTTTTTTATTATATGTCTGTCCAAAATTTCTGCTTCGGTCTGTTCATTTTGGAAGGTAGTGTTTTTCTAGAAATTTCTTTTAGGTTTTCAACCTTTTTGGATTCTCTCCAATTGTTTGTTTGAAGCTCATTCTCTACAGATTGTACAGGAAAGGCTCATAGGAGTATTATTCCTGAAACATCAGTGTGCATCCTTTTGTTTGTTCTTTAAATGCAGTTTAGCATCCTGTTCTGTTACTGCATTACAATGAATTTGCTTTAAATGTCTTTTCTAGCCATTGTCTTTGTAATTGCCACCAAGTGAGTGGGTGGAACCATGAAAATAGGGTGTATGGGACTCTACTGTGGGAATTGGTTAGTTTTGCCATCCTGCTAGGTTTATTAGCAGACATCTCAGAAGCAGAAACAGACGATTCCCGAACCATCAAGAAAGAAGAACCAGGAGTGGAGTGAGAGACCTCTGCATGGAAAAGTAGTGGCAGCAGAGGCCCTGAGATTGAGTGGCAGGCTTAACAGCCCACAGGCTGAGTAAGACTGAGAGCCTTTGGGCAGGAGTGGCAGAATGGGGTGCCCTTTGGGCATTGAGGATCCACCAGACTAAAGAAACTTGGTACCATTTGTCAGAGCAGGGCAGATATCAAGGGGCCACTGCTGAGAGGATAAGAGAGGCATGCCTGCTGTATGGCTGAGAAGAGGGTTTTCAGACCAGAGAACTGCTGTATCCTGAGTCGATTCTGACCCTGAATTGTACCCTGCTGAACGTGGACTCATGGCTTGGCACAGTTCTAGAAGCACTGGACTACGAACCACAAGGCCAGCCAGCAGTTCAAACCCACCAGCTGATTCTTGGAAACCCTGTATAGGGTCTCCATGAGTCAGAATCAACTCGTTGGCATTTAACAACTTCCCTAATAAACCCCCAAACATGAATATTGTCTGTGAGTTCTGTGTGGCCATTGCAACAAATGATGGAACCCAGCAGAGCCATCATGAGCTGTGGGAAAAGATGGATGATGGGTCGAAGCATGTCTTACCTGTCTCAGCCTTGGGCTGATGTGGGTTTTGACTCTTCTTCCCCTTTGAGAAGGTGGAGGTCAGGCACTGTCTCCATGCGATTTTTGCAGTTTCTCTTTAGCACACAGCAATTGTGGCAGCATCTCTCAGTTCCTTGAGATTTGTTTCTTCCTACATAGGAGTGTTTGCTTTTTGCATTGTTGTTGTTGTTAAGTGCCGTCAAGTTGGTTCCCACCCACAGAGACCCTGTATAGGATTTCCGAGGAGGAGTTGGTGAGCTTGACCTGCTGACCATGCAGTTTAAACGGCTTTGCAATACTGCGCATTAACCCACAGCACCAAACTAGGACTCCTGCCTTTCGCATAGGGCCTATAAAAACATTTGTTGCCTTTCCCTCTTTTATCTACTTTTGCTGATAGTTGTTTGAAAGCTTTAAAGTAAATCATTATATTCCGTTCTCATTTTAGTATGAACTTCTATACATATCTATCTAAATGTGGTTGGTTTGGTGAAATTATACTTCATAGTAAGGGAATAAATATAGTCAGACGAAACCTATAGACTAAAAGCTAAAAACAATGCTTTCTTGCGTGTGTACCCTCCTTATCCACATTGTGATTTAGGTCAGCCCTGCCTGTGAAAATCGGGCACAAGCTTGTGTTGAGTCAAACACAATGGCACAATGGCAGAAGGAATTTTTCTCCAGGTCAATAAGTACTGCACAGTGTTTACTAAGGCAGCATAGAATCAAATGTTCATGGCGTTTCAAGGAATCCATCAACAGGTCTTACTAGACCTTTGAATCTCCTTTTTAAATAACTGGATTCTGCCCAAATGGTCCATGCTCTGGGCTAGGAACCCCACAGGTTCCTGGGGGCACATATGTCATTATTTGGTGGAAGGCTATAGGAGACTAGACAACTAATCTCAGGATCACTGGTTCAAATTCCCTGGCCTCTCCTAGGAAACACCCGATCACTACAAGTCAGAACCAACTCTACGACACTTATCAACAACAAAAAATTATTTAAAAAATTAGTTCTAGTAGTGTAGTGGGTTACAGGTTGGGCTGTTAACTGCAAGATCATAAGTTCAAATCCACCATCTGGTTTGCAGGAAAAAGATGAAGCTTTCTGCTCCCGTAAAAGGTGTACCGCCTCAGAAATCCTGTGCAGAATCCCTATGAGTTCGAACAGACTCCAGCACATAACCACCATTAAAGATTTGTTGTTGTTGTTATGTGCAGTGGAGTAGGTTTCGACTCATAGCGACCCGCAATAGGGTTTCTGAGGCTGTAAATCTTTACGGGAGCAGAAAGCCTCATCTTTGTCCCATGGACCCGGTGGTAGTTTTGAAATGCTGTTCCTGAGGTTAGGAGCCCGATTCGTAACCATTACGCGTTTATAGCCTCGGAAATCCTATACAGGGGTCACTATGAGTTGGAGGCAGAGCAGCAGAACTAATGAACAAGTCTTCTTTGGAAAGACTTTAAAGTTGTCCCTTTCTCCTCCCCTGGTCTTTGTTGTTGTTAAGTGCCACCGTGTCGGTTCCGACCCATAGCGACCCTGTGTAGGGTTTTGGAGGAAGAGCTCATGAGCTTGAACCACCAACCTTGAAGCTCAAATGGATTTTCAGTCTGGCTCATTAACTCACATTACCACACCAGGACCCATGGCCTTTAGCTCTCACTTATTAGAACTAGTTCTGTTACCCAATGCTGTGAAAAAGGAGTTTAAAAGTTTTGTGGCTCAGCTCTGTAAATATTGGAGCCATATATCACGTTCCCCAGGGACTTGGTAGTGTAGTGGATTATGAGCTGGACTGCTAACCATAATAAAAACAGTATTTGGAATCCACCTGTCTCTCCTTGGAGAAAGAGGAGGCTTTCTGCTCCCATAAAGATTTTCAACCTCGGAAACCCTATACAAGGTCGCTAAGGGCACGTAACCACTATCACCATCGTGTTCCCATGTGTCTCTGCATTTACAGGATCATTTCTAGAATCCCTCACCTGAACCTTATTTTACATGGTTAACCATCCCGATACCTAATTCATATACATTTGTCAATGTCCTTCATAAAGGGTGGCCCCAGACGTGTAAGCCAAAAAGTCAGCGTTAAGGAGAAATATAAGATTTTGGTACAGATAACGGTGAGGCAGGCGGTCATTTAAATTTACCTAGGGTCAAAGCTAAAACTTGTACTAAAACTTAATAAAAGGGGAAAGAGCTCTTAGGAAAGTAATTTACAGAGTACAAAAGACTTGTTTTGCCAGTGCCACCAGCCCCTCGTCTGGTAGCACAATGCTCCTAAGTCCAGCAGGAATGGAGCAGAAACTTGGACTCCAGCAGTGACATTCGGCTTTTTTAACCTTTTTCTGACCTTTTTTGGCCTCTAGTACAGTCGCCTTCCTCTAGCCTAATTCTCTTTTGCAATTTTTGGTGGTTGGTGATGTACCGTGGAGTCGGTCTCGACTCACAGCTACCCTGTACAGGGTTTCCGAATCTCTAAATCTTTATGGAGCAAAAAGCCTCATCTTTCTCCTATGGAACAGCTGGCAGTTTCAAACTGCGGATATTGCACTTGGCAGCCCTATTCCTAACCACTACATTACCAGCGCGTAAAGTCTCCTGGACAACCCAATAAGAGCACGTCCGCTTCAATTACTTCTGGGGTCGAAGAGTGGACGGCGGTGACGTCACTTCCGGAAGACTACTAGAGGCGGGGTTACGTATGCGCGCTGCTCGAACTCAAGAGGGGTTTACGTCTGCTCGCTGCTGGAGCTCAAGAGGCAGATTGTGCGCATGCTCATAGCACTTGCTTGAGAATGTCACTTTATGTCAGAGTTTCCTCAAACTGATACGGAATAGTGACTAAATTTAGGATTACCAAAGCCCCTTCAGCTTCAAGCAGGCACAGTTGTTTTGTTGTTGTTGTTTAAATTATGTATTGCCTTGCATGGAGAGGTGTGATTTTTAGAGAAGTGATTACCAGTTGGGCTGCGAACCTCAGGGTTGGCAGTTTGAAACTACCAGCTGTTCCACGGAAGGAAGGTGAGTCTTTCTGCTCCTGGTAAGATTTACAGCCTCAGAAACCCTATGCAGCAGGGTCGCTGTGAGTCCATGATTCCAGGGCACACAACCACCATTGCCTTTTATGGTTTTAGGGAGCCATCTAAAGTTTTTATTGTATGTTTAATGATTGCAAAAGATGTTATTTCCAGCATATGGTCACATTTTAAAATTAAATTATACTACT
>NW_006413124.1:0-7316 GCF_000296735.1 Chrysochloris asiatica | reverse complement strand
TCAAAGGCTCCAGTGTATTAATTTAATATATATACCTGAATATTAATATGAAAGCAATTTGCCATTAACTGCCAGTGGCCTCATTTGTTACACTCGGCCCCAGAGGGCCTCGAACCTCTGACTAGTCTTACACGGTCTGCAACACTCATGAATAAAGGGTCAGTTGAACAAGATGACATAGCCATAATAAATACCTATGATCTCAATGAAAGAGAAAACCCTAAATGAATTGAGGAAAAAAATAAATAGACAAGTCTACAATAATAGTGGTAGATTTTAATACATCACTTTCAAAAAAGGACAGAAAAACCAGAAATAAACTCGACAAAGACACAGAGGAATTAAACAACACAATCAGCAACTTGACCTTATAGATGTGTACAGAGTATTCAACACAATAACAGCACAATACACATTCTTTTCTAGTGCACATGGAACATTGTCCAGAATAGACCATATGTTAGGCCAAAAAAAAAGCTCCATAAATTTATAAACATCATAATACTACAAATCATCTTCTTAATCACGCTATAAAATGAGAAATCAACAATAGGAAGACCAAGGAAATAAAGTCAAATATATGGGACGTGCATAACACCTTTTTAAAAGTTACTGGGTGTTATTGTTGTTGTTGTTAAGTGCCATCAAGTCAGTGGCAACCCATAGCATAGTAGAACAAATAAAAGGTGAATTTACAAAATTCCTAGAAACAAATGAGAATGAAAATACAATATACCAAATCTTTGGGATATAGCAAATGCAGTGCTGAGAGAACACTTTATTGCAATAAAAGCACCCATCCCAAAAGATGAAAGAACCAACATGAACACATTAATAAAAGACCTCCAACAATGAGAAACAAACCAGCAAAGTAAACCTACAGTTGCCAGAAGAAGAGAAGATTAGAGCAAAATAAACGAGATAGAAACAAAACAAAACAAAAATCTATAGATAGAATCAACAGAACAAGAAGTTGGTTCCTCGAAAAGATTTATAAAATCGACAAACCATTGGAAACCTAAAAAAAGAAAAGAGGGAGAATATACAAATACCACACATAAGAAACCACCTGGGTGATGTCACAACAGAACAAGTATAAATAAAAAGGGTAATAACAGAATACTATGAAGAATTGTGCTCCAAAAATTTGAAAATCTAGGGGAGATGGCTACATTTTCAGAAAAACACGACCTACCTAAACTTACATAGAATGAAGTAAAAACTTGAATAAACCTATAACAAAGGAAGAAATTGATCAGACCAGTAATGAACTCCCAACCACAATAGGTCCAGGTCCAGATGGCGTCACTGGGAGGAGCTGTCATCAATTCTACTCAAATTATTCCAGAATATAGAAAAGGATGGAAAACTTCCTAATACATTCTATGAAACAAGAATAACCAAAACCAGGGAAGGACATCACTAAGAAAGAAAATTGTAAACCAATGTCCTTCATGAACATAGATGCAAAAATTCTCAACAAAATCCTAGCCAACAGAATTCAACACCACATCAAAAAATAAATATCATGACCAAGTAAGATTCATATGAGGGCTGCAAGGATGATACTATATAAACAAAAAGAAAAAGGAAAAGAACCACATGATCATATAAATTAATGCAGAAAAGACATTTGACAAAATCCAACATTCATTCCTGATAAAAACACTCAACAAAGTAGAATTGAAGAGAAATTCCTCAATATAATTAAGAGCATATATACAAAACCAACAGCCTACATTACTCTTAATAGAGAGAAACTAAAAGCTTTCCTTTTGCAAATAGGAACCAGACAAGGATGCCCTTTATCACCTCTATTCAATATTGTGTTAGAAGTACCAGAGCTACAAAGCAAGATAGGGAATTCAAAGGCACCCAAAATGGCAAAAAAGAAGTAAAACTCTATTTGAAGATGCTAGAAAACCCCAAAGATTCCGGGGAAAAAAAAACAAAAGAACATTAGAATTTATTGGAAGATTCAGCATACTGGCAGCGTACAAGATTGACATGCAAAAATCAGTCAGATTCCTCTATACTAACAATGACATTGCTGAAAAGGAAATTAGGAAAGCAATACCATTTACAATAGTTGCACAAAGAATGAAATATTTAGGATTAAATCTAACCAGAGAAACAACAACAACAACAAAAAAAAACTATACAAAGAAAACTACAAAACACTACTACAAGAAACCAAAAGAGATTTACAAAAATGGAAGAGTATACCATGTTCCTGGATAGTAAGACTTAACATTATGAAAATGTCAATACTACCCAAAGCAATCTATAGGTACAATGCAATCCCAAATCAGATTTGAAGGACGTTCTTTAAAGAGATGGAAAACACAATTACAAACTTTATACAGAAAGGAAAGCGTCCATGGATAACCAAGGCACGGCTTAAGAAGAAGAACAATGTTGAAAACCTCTCGCTCCCTTATTTCAAAATTTAACTACATGGCTACGGTGGTCAAAACAGCCTAGCACTGGTACAATGAAAGATACGTAGATTAATGAAACAGAATTGAGAATCCAGAAATTAAACCATCTACATACAGCCAACTGATCTTTGACAAAGGACCAAAGTAAATTAAAGAGGGAGGAGATAGTCTCTTCAACAGATGGTGCTGGCAAAACTGGAAATTGATGAGCAAAAGACTGAAATGAGACCTCTATCTCACACCATATACAAAAACCAATTCAACACGGATTAAAGACCTAAATGTAAATCCTAGAATTATAAAGGTCATCAGTGAAAAAATAGAGACAAATTTAAGAGCACACATAGACTATGCAACATTGCAAGAATTGCACAAGCAAAAGACGACAAAATTGATGATTTGGGCATTCTAAAAATTAAAAACTTTTGTGCATCAAAGGATTTCACCAAAAGAGTAAAAAAGGGAGCCCACAGAATGGGAATAATTTTTTGCAACGGCATGTCAGACAAAAGACTAGTCTCTAAAATCTATAGGAAAATACACCTCTGACAAATAACTCAATTAAAAAGTGGACACAGGACATGAACAGACACTTCAACAAAGAAGACATTCAGGCAGGCAATAAACATATAAAGGGATATTCATGATCCTTAGCCATTAGAGAGATGTAAATCAAAACAATGAGATATCATCTCACACTATCAATTACAGTGAAGTTCAAAAAAAGTAGAGGACAATAAATGCTGGCAAAGATGTGGAGAAACTGGGACCCTCCTATATTGCTGGTGGGAATGCAAAATGGTCCAACCACTCTGGAAAATGGTATGGAGCTACCTCAGAAAGTTGGAACTAGAAATACTTATGATCCAGCAATTCCTCTACTTGGTATATAGCCACAAGAAATATGAGCCAGAATACAAGTAGATATGTGCACACAAGTTTATCACAGCACTATTCACAATAGCAAAAAGATGGAGACAGCCTAAGTGCCCATCAATGGAAGAATGGATAAACAAACTTTGGTACATACACACAAGAGAATACTATGCTTCCTTGAAGAATAACAATGAAGCTGCCAACCACCACATAACATGGATGAATCTGGAGGACATTATGCAGAGTGAAATTAGTCAGTCACAAAAGCACAAATATTGCATAAGATCATTATTGTAAAAGCTTAAGAAAAAATACCCATACTAAAAGAAAATATATATATATTCGTTGGTAACCAAGGGTGGAAGGCAGAGGATGGTAGGACACAGGTTTGGGGATAGTCGCATCATAGCTTCTGTTTTGAAGAGGGTAATATACAAAGAAGGGGAGGGCAATACACAAGAAGGAGGAGGGAGTGGAAGAACAAGGTAGAAAGGGGAACACTTAGGTAAGTTTGTATGGGATAAATGGAATGGAGGTAAATAGTGATGTATGCTCAGCCTTGGAACAACAGTGCTGTGTGATACAGAGATTGAGGCATAGTCTGAATGGAAAAAAGAGGGGAAATGATGTTAAGATTCTTGACTGTCTTATGGATATGGGTTTTTCTTGCCTACTATTGTAAAGTAGACACCTGAGTAGGTAGGATAGAAAGGAATAATGGGAAACATGATTACAGAAAGCTTGTAAGCCCATCTTCAGCCTATAACTGATTGGAATACCTAAAACGGGTTCTAGAACTTCCCATGTGAAATAGGGTTTTTGCAGAGCCTTTGTAGTGTATAGGACCTTAGGTAGAATCCTGAGCCCCATCCAGAACCTTCTGAGGCGGGACATTCCCACTTGAAAGGACATGCAGAGCAGCCTGGAACAGCTAGAGGAACATAAGTTATGTCCTGAAAGAAAGACCTGCAAGGAAAAAAAAAAAAAAATGGCAGTCTGTTTGGTGATTACAATTATAAGTAAGCTATTCGCAGGGGAGCTATCAAGGCAAGCAATCAACGCCATTCAGGACAAACCCACCTCCAAGACTGAAGTTCATATGGAACACATGAGCAGGCATGTAAGCTCGCTGGCAACCATGCTGGTTTACCTGGGAATGGAAGTGGGGGAAAGGCAGTAATGAAGATACGGGCTGAGTGTGACCACATTCTATAGACTCCTGTTGACCTTGAGATAAGAGAGAGAAGAGAAAGGGCTGGTTGGTTTGAAATTTAGGGAGGCTTGGGAACTCCTAAGCCTATGGACAGTGACCTAGCCATGGAGGGCTATAGGTGAGAGTGAAGCGTTCAGCTTATATTAAGTGGGGGGAGATGCACAAGAATGCCCAAACTTGCAGATGATACCCATTTGACCTAGTTTTAATGTGTTGATGATCAGAACTTGATTAGAGGAAGATAATGAAATTTTATAAAGCAAGCAACAATTTGATGAACTTGACCTATACCAACTGAGAGGGAAGGAGCCTGCACATCAAGGATCAAAGCTATCCCCTCTGTACACAGGGTATTGAGATGGACAACTTAGATATTGGCTACCTAAAAATGGGGGTGGGGGAGGCTATAAAGGTACAAAGTGGATGGCTTACAAATTTTCAAGAGGGAGTTTTGGAGTTTAATTTTAGAATGTGCAGGGAAAGGCAGAATCTCCACTGAATAATTTTCATCTTGTCTAGATGGTCCTGGTGAAAGGATTCTTTTGATTCAATAGTGAGTAATTGTTATCATGACTAATTATAATTGTCACAACTGTAAAGGTAGAAGTTGTGTAACAAAAAGAGGGTAGTTAGTAATCATACAATCCAGGAACAGAGGACCTTAGGACCATCAAGAGAGAAGAACATGAGCGGATAATGGAACCCTAACCAGAGAAGCAGTGACAATAGAGATGGAGGCAGAGGTGATGGCATGGAGAGATAGAGCAGCTGAGGACTCCAGACTCATGGAAAGAGAAAGGCTGTGTGATGGTGAGTCTGCCTTGCAGAATATACCCTTTGGTTATTTAAACGATTACACATTTCTGAGTGATTTTGTGTACATAAAAACAACAACAACCAAAAAAAACAGAGGGAATAGAAGCAAATACTGTTAACTGATGATGCATGGAGGAGATTGTAATCATTGTAATGAAAAAAATACAATAGGTTGAGTGCAAAACCGATGTTCTCCCATGACAATAAATGCTTAAACAAACAAACAAAAAAATCTGTGTTGGAGACTTCCGGAGCTTCCCTGACCGGGCAGCACAGGTGTAAGGGCTCTGGGGAAGGGTGGGTGGTATCCTACAGAGGAGGCCCCTGCTGGGTAGACAGACAGCCTTTGGGCAAATGTTAAGACTTTAGCCTCCAATATTGTGGACTTGCTTTTTTGAAGGGTCAAGCTACTGGGGAGTTGTGGGCATTTGGGGCCTCCGCCCGCCTGCACTCACCTGTGCTCGACTCCCGGGGGACTGCGCACGGGGCTTGAGCGGACCCTTTCGGAGGACGGGCATGCCCAGAGAGCCAGCGGGGCCACAGGAACTGGCATGGTCCTTCGTGGGGCGGGGGGGGGGTGCTCATTGCCACGGGAGGCGTTGTTGGGCTGGGTGCCCACAGTGCAGGGAGACAGAGAGAGGCATTTTTTGATGTCATCAGACAGGGACGCCATCTGCTGCAGCCACTAATCCAGCCCTCCACCCCCTCTGCCTAGGCTAGCCCTCTGACCAACCTCCGAGGCTCAGGACCGCCCATCAAGGCACAAGCATCACAAGCAGAGATGCTTTGAGGTGGGTTTTTACCACGAGCAACAAGGCAGTCCTGCTGTGGCTCTGTGGGTTAAGGGACCAGACTGCAGAGCCTTTTGAACTGCAAGGTCGGTGGTTCGCACCCACCAGCTGCTCCTTAGAAACCCTATACAGGGTCCTTTTTTTTTTTTTTTCTGTTTGTGTATGGGTGTGTGACTAGAGATTCCCTTACTTAATCTTGTTGTTTTTTCTGAGGCTGAATTCTTTTTTTTTGTCCTGCTTTGTTTTTATCTCATTATCGTTTTGTTTATGATTTTTCTTTTGGATTTGGTGTTGCTTGGCTGTCACATAGCCTCCCTTCTGTTATCAGAGAACTCCGTTTTTGTTTTTGCTTTTGATTTTGGCTTTGTTTTCTACCTGACAGGTGTTGTTGGGCTGTCACAAAGCCTACCTTCTGCTATTGGAGGACTCTTTGTCCCCCTACATTACATGAAAACAGTCAGCAACTGCTACCAAATAGCCAAGCTACAATAACACTGTATAAAACACCAAAACCCAGGCAAGAACCAATACCAGCTGCCATAAACCAGGGAAACAGACAACACCTGTAAGAGCTACTCTCAGATAAGCAATAAGAAGAGTGAAAAGGGAAGACCACATCCATATCACATCTTCCTGGAGGTAATCAGAAAACAGAAAAAATTACCAAGGTCCATACTTAATTAATTATTAGGGCCACAAATAAACATTAAACATGCCCAAAAAGCAAAAGCAGATGACTATATTGGCACATGTCCAGAAAAAAGATAAAATATTTGAGACAAGTGAACCAGAAGTACACCTTCTCTCCATGCTGGAAGGAGGTAGGCCTTGGAAATACCTAAGAAAGAATTCAGAAAAATGTTCCAAACACTTTACAATAGAGTTGAGAAAAATAAAGAAGTCTGAAAAGCGCTACAGGAACAATCAAACAAGATAGATACAGCATTGGTAACATTCCAAAACCTACAGAAAGAGGTCCAAGCAATCAGCAACAAAATGGCAGAAATAGAAAATTCTTTGAAATGGCAGAGGAGTAGAATAGATGAGAAGGAAGGAAAAATCAGTGAGCTGGAAGACAAGTCTCTCAATACCACTAAGATAGAAGAACAAACACAAAAAAGGGTGAAAAAATCAGGGGAAGGTCTAAGATTCATGTTGGACAACATGAAGAGGAATAAC
>NW_006413123.1:5868-7190 GCF_000296735.1 Chrysochloris asiatica | reverse complement strand
TTATTAATCCCTTTGAAGATCCAGCTTCTTGCCCTTTGATTCTTTCTATAGTTTTTCTGTTTTATACCTCGTTTTTTTCTGCTCAGATCTCTATTACATCTTCTCTCTTGGGGACTGTAGGTTTACTTTGCTGGTCTGTTAAAAATTGTTGGTGATGTGTTAATGTGTTGATTTTGTTTTTTTCTGCATTTGAATGTGTGCATTTATTGCAATAAATTGTTCTCTCAGCACTTCTTTAGCCATGTCTTAAAGATTTTGGTAAGTTGTGTTTTCATTCTCATTTGTTTCTAGGAATTTTGTGAATTCACATTTTATTTCTTTTACTATGCAGTAGCTTTTCAGCAGGGTGTTTTTCAGTTTCCATGTATTTGACTTTATTTCCTTGGTCTTCCTATTGCTGATTTCTAATTTTATAGCATTGTGATCTGAGAAGATGCTTTGTAGTATTTTGATGTTTGTAAATTTATGGAGGCTTGTTTTGTGGCCTAAGACATGGTGTATTATGGAGAATGCTACATGTGCACTGGAAAAGAATGTGTATCATGCTTTGGTTGGGCTGATTGTTCTGTGCATACCTATGTGGTCAAATTGGCTGATTGTGTTGTTTAGTTCCTTTGTCTTTGTCAAGTTTCTTTCTATTCTCTCTATCCTTTTTTAAAAGTGTTGTATTAAAATTGCCCACTATGATTGTAGATTTGTCCATTTCTTTCTTTAAATGCTTTATATATGCTTTCATTGGGAGTGTATATATTTATTATGATTATGTCATCTTGTTCAATTGACCCTTTCATCATGAGATAATGTCCATCTTTATCTATTATGCTGGGTTTTGCCTTAAAGTTTATTTTATCAGAGATTAGTATTGCCACTCCTGCTCGTTGTTTTGTTTTTTTGTTTTGTAATTAGTTTGGTATATTTATTTCTAAACTTTAACTTTTTAACTGTTTTTGTTTTTGTGTGTAGAAAACTCTTGTAGACAGCGTATCGAAAGATCTTGTTTTCTTATCCATGCTGCCATTCCTACAGTGTCTTAATTGGTGCAGTTAATCCATTGATATTAACTGTAATTATTGATAGGTATGAATTATTTGTTGTCATTATGTTTGTATGTTTGTGTGTGTGTGTGTGTGTGTGTGTGTGTGGTTCTTCTGTTTTCTTTGTTCTACATTCCTGACTGTGCTGAGTTTCTGTTTTCTGTGTTTTTTCTTGTCAGTTTCTTCATAGGTTTAATGTTCCTCTTGAATTTTCATTTTCTTGGTATGTTGTGAAGTGTTCATTTTCCTTGAGGTTACCTTGTATTGTATTAACTTTTTCCTCCATTT
>NW_006413123.1:4055-5358 GCF_000296735.1 Chrysochloris asiatica | reverse complement strand
CTGCTTTCAGGATTCTCTCCTTACTTTTGATTTTGGAGAGCTTGATTATGAAATGTCTTGGTGATTTTCTTTTGGGGTCTATCCTTCCTGGGGTTTGTTGAGCTTCTTGAATGCATATCTTTACGTTTTTCCGGATGTTAGGGAAATTTTCTTCCAGAAGCTCTTCAACTATCTCCTCTGTGGTCTTCTGTGATACTTCCAGTTCTTGAATTCCCATAATTCTCAAGTTATTCCCTCTCCATGTTGTCACATATGAATCTTAGCCTTTCTTCAGATTTTTTACATCCTTTTTTTCTGTTTGTCTTCCAGCTCGCTGCTTCTGGTTTCTAGCTCTTCAATTCTACTCCACTGCTATTTCAATGTATTGTCCATTTCTGATATTTTATTATTAATCTTTTGGACTACTTTTGGCGTGTTTTGAATTGTGTCCAATGCTTTATCGATCTTATTTTATTGTTCTTGTAGCTCTTTCCTTACTTCTTCCTTATTTTTCTCAACTCCTCTGTGGAGCATTTGGGTACACCTCAATATCATTCTCCTGATCCTTCTCAGGTAGTTCCAAAGCCTGCCTTCCTTCCGATGGGCAGTCTAGGTCTACCTCCAACTCATTTGTCTTAGTTACTGTATCATAATTCTGGACATGTGCTGGTATACATTCATAATTAGATTAATGTATGCTAATGTATTTTTAAGCTTCCTGATTTCCTCATGTAGATGTGTTCAGAAGATGGGCTTCTCTTTTCACTTTTCAAATTACTCAACCCAGAGTAACTGTAGCAGGTGTTGTCTGTATGTCTGGTGTATAGAAACTGGTATTGGCTCTTGCCTGAATAGTAGGATTTTATAGGTTGTGATTGTAGCTTGGCTATATTATCACAATTGATATCTCTTCTTTGGTAACATAGGGAGAGAAAGAGCCCATGAAGGTAAAAGGGGGACCAAAAAATCAAAACCAAAAAAACAATAGCAGAAAAAAAAAAAAAACAGATTGGATACTATAGTTTATAATTTGAAAACAAAATAAAACCCTGTAGCAAAATATAAGTATGACTTTAACGCCCTTCTCTCAGCTTCTTGCCTGTAAGGGCACCTGAGAAATGTTAAGATGTTACTGCTGCTCCTTATGACATAACTCAGGATTTAAATTTTGGCCCGTTTCCTTTTTGGTCTGTCTCTCTCCCCTTCCACAACCCCAATCAGGACTTTCTGCTAGTGAGAAACAGCTTAGGCACAGCTTGAGCCATTCTGGGAGACCATTCAGTTTTAAGCAATTCCTGTTGTCTCCTTCCCCTTCTTAGATTCT
>NW_006413123.1:0-2735 GCF_000296735.1 Chrysochloris asiatica | reverse complement strand
CCTTCCACCTTCTTTTTATGCATCCTCAATCATTCAAGATTTTTCCTATAGAATCTTTCAGTATTACCTACTCAGTGTTTGATTTTTTTTTTTTTTTTCCAGTTCTTTCAACTGAGAAACTCTGAGCTCGTTCTTTCCTTCTGGCTTTTAAACTCCAATTCTTTGCTCATTTTATTAAAATACTTACTTTTTCTTCTTGAACTGCTCTTTGAAATTTTCTCTTCAGCTTTTTTTCTTCATCATTTCTTCTAGTTCTTAATGTCATCCCACATCTCTGGTCTTTGGTCATTAGTGTCTAATGTATCAAATATACTCTTGAGATGGTGTATACAGTCAGATAATATATTGTCAAGGTCATACTTTGGCTTTCATGTACTTAATTTTTTTTTTTATTCAGCTCACCTTGCATATAAGGAATTGATGAATCCTCAGTTGACTCTTACTCTTCTTTATGTTCAAGAGTAAGCTTTAGAGTCTCTTCTGACTTCTATTTTGATCATTTTCTTTTCTGTCTTTTTAATGACCTTTTTGTTTTTTCACATATGATGTTCTTAATATCTTCCCACAACTCCTTTGGTCTTTAGTCATTAGTGTACAATGCATCAAATCTATTCTAGAGATGGCCTCTAAATTCAGATGGTATATACTCTAGATAGAACTTACAAAATGTTTCTATGTGTCATAATCGACTCAATAGCATTTAACAACAACAACAAATATTTAAGGCACACTTTGGTTCTCATGTACTTCTTTCAATTTTCTTTAGCTTGACCTTTTGTTTGGGCAATTTTTACATGACAATTAATCACCTTTTCCATGGTTGGCTCCTGGCCTTGTTTTGGCTGATAATATTAAGCTTCTCCATCATCGCTTTACACAGATGTAGTCAATTTGATTCCTGTGTATTCCATCTGGTGAGGGTCATGTATAAAGTAATCATTCATATTGTTGAAAATATATATTTGAAAAGAATAAGTCATCCATGGTCTGGCAAAATTCTTTCATGTAATCTCAAGCATTGTTTCTAAATCCAAGACCTTATTTTCCAGTTACCAATCCTTGCTCTTCTTTTAAACTTCTGTATCAAACTAAAGGAGTTATCAATACATATTATTGCTTATTTTATCCATTTCACACTGCAGAGTTTATAAGTTTCTTCATTGGTTTTAGTGGTTTGTGTGTAAATTTGGTTAATGGTCATATTATCTTTTCTTCCATGTTGGCATATGAATATTATCCTATCACAGATAGCTGATGAATATGATATCACTCAACTTCCATTTGTCATTCCTAGCATAGTAAACCATATCACTGTCTGATATTAAATGGCCAATACCAGTCCATTTCAACTCACGAAAGCCAAGGATATTGATATTTATAAAGTACATTTCATTTTTAACAACTTCCAATTTACCTAGATTGATTCCCCCTACAGTAGAATAACTGATGCATTTGAGTAGTGGTGTTGGCAAAGAATATTGAAAGTACCGTGGGCTGCCAGAAGAACCAACAGATATTTCTTGGAAGAAATATAGCAAGAATGCTCCATGGAAGAGAGTATGATGAGACTTGTCTCTCATTCTTTGACTATATTTTAAGTAGGGATCAGTGCAGGACTTGGAGAAAAACATCATGCTTGGTAAAATTTAAGGTAAATGAAAAAGAGGAAGACCCCCAACAAAATGGAATGACAAAGCTGCAGCAAAAATGGGCTCAAACATAATAATTGTGAGGCTGGCATAAGACAAGGTAGTGTTTTATTCTGTTGTTCACAGGGTCACTACAAGTTGGAACTGACACGATGTTATAAGGTACTAAAAATAATACATTTGCTACACTGTACATGCCGATTATTAATAGATTTTACAACTGTTTCTTCTCAGTTTGATTTGTGTTCTATTAACAAATACAGGTCACAAAGGTCATACACATAATAAAGGTTGACTCTACTTTAAGGAGACATTTTGTCCCCAGTCATACTTTAAGTGCCTTCAATCTAAGGGGTGGGTGGACCTTCTGGCACTATATCACAAAAATGTTACACTACTCTTCATAAGGCTTTCAGTGACTATCCTTTCAAATATGGTCTGCCTCTACTTCTTCCTAGTCTGTTTTGGTCTGGAAACTCTACTGAAACATGCTCACCTTTAGAGACTATGAAGTCTTTGAAATACTGGTAGTATAACTTCTAGCGTCACAGCAACATGCAATCTACAAACTGGCCATTGATTGATGGGTTAAAAATTAGGTTATGTGAAGGTATCCCAAACTTTGAAAATTATGTGCTATTTTCTGAAATTTGACAATAACCGAAGACTGAGTACTTGTCTTTTGTTGGAGCAGATTCATGGTGAAGGTAGTGCCTAAAGACATTATCCAAAAATGTCTGCAACATGAATGTCTGGGAATTCTCTGGTTCTCCATCTTTCCTTTATATTATTTACCCATGTTGTTGTTAAGTGCTGTCAAGTCAGTTCTGACCCATAGCCACCCTGCTTAGGGTTTCTGAGCAGCAGCTGGTGAGCTTGAACTGCTGACCTTGCAGTTCAAATGGCTTTGCAGTCTGGTGCATTAACCCACAACGCTACACCAGGACTTTCTGAAAATCACTTTTCTGTTTATGTTAACCATAGCAGGTTTATCTTGCTTACACTCAAGACATTTTAATGGATGTGGACCTCAACATTTACATAATGTGCAAATTATGGGTGAAGGCCACCATTTGTCTATCAGTT
>NW_006413122.1:6097-6688 GCF_000296735.1 Chrysochloris asiatica | reverse complement strand
TTAAAAGTGAAAGGATGGAGAGAACAAACAAGATGGCGGATCATGTGGATGTATAGCAGAGAGCTCCGCCAACAACAACACAGAATACCCAACCAAGCAAGCTCAGGGGATGGTCCCAGAACTCTGAACCACATATACAGGAATACTTAGACGGTTGGAAGGATCACAGCTGGGGGGAATTTGTGGCAGAAGCAAGAAATTTATTGCTTTCTAGTCCGGGACGCTCGGCTGCTCCAGGAGCCGCCATCTTGGGTGAGACCACGTTGGGGAAAGTTCGGAGCGGCCACAGACGCCTGGCAGAACCGCTGAGATAAAGGTGTGGACGTTCTTCTCTTTTGGTATCTGTTCATTAGTCCCTTGCTGTCTGCGCACCTCCATTCTGGTGACTATAGGGGTGCCTGAGCTAGTGGGCACCCCAGCCCCACCCTCGGAGGGTTCTACTATGCATGCACACAGATCTCCTCGAAATTTAAAGAGATACTTTCCAATTAAAACTAAACGGCCACAACCGGCCCTGAACTGTTTCCAACTAGAAACAAGTCCTGAACGGGGATTGTGGAGCGGGACAAGCAGACAAAAGAGGAAATAGGC
>NW_006413122.1:2802-3557 GCF_000296735.1 Chrysochloris asiatica | reverse complement strand
GAGATGATATATGATGGAATGAATGTAAAACTAAAGTTCTCCCATGTAAACTATCATATAATTCACAATAAAACATTAAAAAAAAAAAAAGGTAAAGGGTAGAGTGCCACTGTAAAAGAGCAGTACACAAAGAGTTCCTCTGTAGAAATGAGCAGTTCTAGATTCTGGTGAGGATGACTACACAAATGTTTAACCAGATTAAACTGCACTGAGCTACATACGCACACACAACTGAGTACATGTAAAAATGAAATAAGGTCTGAAGTCTGCAGTTAACAGTGTTATACAATGTCAATTTCAAACAGATATGCACAAAAGAAAAACGACAGTTAAGAAAGTTAGGAATTAGTTCCCAAAATAAAACGTCACACCAGTTCAGATTTTCTCCAATTAAAAGTAATTGGCCTTAGACTTTCAAGTTTTAACTCTAACCCAATCTCCAGTGCAAAATATCAGCTACCTTTCCCTCTCAAAGAGCTGATTCACTAAATCAGCAGCAATTCGTATGACAAGTGCTACTATCTCCGCCATCAAAATCCTCTTAATCTGAAAAAAGAATGAAAAGTACAAAATTAAGCCTCAGATCCCACTGTAACAGCAATCTTAGGAGTCTAAAGGAAAATCTAGCCTTAAGTACTGAAAATGCAAAAAGTACGTATAAGGCAGGGTAGATAGGGATGGACAACTTAGACCTTGTCTACCTAAAATGAGTGGGCAATAGAGGCACTAAGGGACTGGCTTATAAAGATTCAAGT
>NW_006413122.1:0-587 GCF_000296735.1 Chrysochloris asiatica | reverse complement strand
GGAGTGGTTATTTTTTGTTTTGTTTTGTTTTTTTAAATAATAGCTAAAGTGAAAGAGAGAAATACTGTTAGCTGATGGTACAATGGAGGGGATTATAATCATTGTAATGAAACAAGGTGTATGATTTGTTGAATGTAAAACTGATGGTCTGCCCTGTAAACTTTTACTCAATTCACAATAAAAAACTAAAAAAAATAAAAAATAAAAAGAAAGTATGGATAAGAGCATACTGGTAACTCCCCAAACCACTGTCACTGAATCAATTCCAAGTCTTAGTAACCCTACCTAGTTTACAAGATTATAAATCTTTACAGAAGCACACAGCCTTATCTTTATCCACAGACTGACTGCCAACACTGTAGTTATCACCTTAACCCATAGCACCTGGGCTCCTTTACTAATGTTGCTGTTGTTGTTATGTGCCGTCGAGTCGGTTCCGACACATACCGTTTCTGAAGCTATGTAAATCTTCTGAAGCTGTAAATCTTTACACAAGCAGAAAGCTTCATCTTTCTCCCGCGGAGTGGCTGGTAGTTTCGACTGACCTTGCGGTTCACAGCCGGACTCGTAACCACTACGCTACCAGA
>NW_006413121.1:6774-7348 GCF_000296735.1 Chrysochloris asiatica | reverse complement strand
TTGTTTTCTTTACATTAAGATGAAATCCATACTGAAGGCTTTGCTCTTTGATCTTCATCAGTAAATATTTTAAGTCTTCTTCACTTTCAACAAGCAAGGGTATCATCTGCATATCTCAGGTTGTTAATGAGTTGTCCTCCAATACTGATGCCATGATTTTCTTCATAGAACCCAGCTTCTCGGATTATTTGCTCAGTATACATGTTGAATGAGTATGGTTAAAGAGGCAAAGTGTACAGTCAATTAAAAAGAGGAAGATTCCCAGTGAGACGGATTGAAGCAGTGGTAGATCAAATATAACAACAATTGTGAAGATAATACAGGACTGGGCAGTGTTTCATTCTGTTGTGCACAGGATCATTGTAAACCAAAACTGACTTAATGGTATCTAACACCAACAACAAATGGACTGCCATAAGCACAAATAAATCTGTCTTGAAAGAACAACCAGAATGTTCCTTAGAAGGAAGAATTAGGTAACTTCATTTCTCATAATTTGAACATGTTGTCGAGAATTATATATTCCTGCAGAAGGACATTATGCTTGATAAAGTGAAGGATCAGTATAAAAAAT
>NW_006413121.1:5251-5819 GCF_000296735.1 Chrysochloris asiatica | reverse complement strand
AAGCAAGGTTGTATCATCTGCAACCCACAGTTTATTAATGAGTCTTCCACCAATCCTGATGCCGTGCAATTATTCATCAAATAAAGATTCTTTTATAATTTTCTCATTTTATAGACTCAATATGTGTGATGAAAGAATACAATCGTGGTGCACACTTCTGATTTAAAATACTTCATTATTGTCTTGTTCTGCTCTAATAATTGCCTCTTAGATTATGTACAGATTCCTTATGAGCACAATTAAATGTTCTGGAATACCCATTCTTCACAATGTTATTCATAGTTTATCATGAGCCACACAGTTGAAATCCTTTGCATAGTCAATAAAACACAAGTAAACTTCTTTCTGGTGTTCTCTGCTTTTAGCCCAAATCCATCTAACATCAGCTGTGATACCTAGTTCCATGTTCTCTGCTGAATCTGGCATGAATTCCTTCCAGTTATCTTTCTATGTACAGTTGCTGTAGTTTTTTTTAAATTATCTTAATTAAATTTTAAGGAGCTCTGGTAGTGTAGTGGTTACGAATCGGGCTGCGAACCTTAAGGTCAGTGGTTCGAAACTACCAGCC
>NW_006413121.1:2315-4166 GCF_000296735.1 Chrysochloris asiatica | reverse complement strand
CCCTGGCCTTGCTTTAACTGATGATATTGAGAAAATGACCTACCATCATTTCCCACAGATGTAGTCAGTTTGACTACTGTGCATTCCATTTGGTGAGATCCATGTGTAAAAAAAGGTATGTGCAATAAATCAGGTGTTGGTTTTCCAAAATTCTATCATGCAGTCTCTAGCATTATTTCTATCAGATTTTCCAACTACTGATGTTTCCTCTTTATTTACAACCTTCACATTTCAGTCATTAGTAATATGAATCCATCCTGATTACATGTGGTTCAAACCCACCTGTAGCTCCTTAGAAACCCTATACAGGATTCTATAAGTTGGAACTGACTCCAGGGCTTTTAACAATAACAAAAATCTTCTTTCTTGGCAATTTGTTTTTCTTGTTAAGTACCATTGAGTTGGTTCTTACCCATCACTAACCCAGACAGAGTTTCTGAGGAACACCTGGTGGGTTCTGTTCCTCAGTTTCTGAGGAACCTTGTGGTTCTAAGTACAGTACAGTGCTTATCTTACAGTGCCACACCAGGAGTCCTTCCAGGTAATGGAATAACAAAATAGCCATTGTAGAAATTTATGGTGACATAAAACTGTACTCAGAGACTTTTGCTCCTGTAGTGCAAAAGTAAACATATCCACAAATTTCTGTTAACTAAAGGTAGTTATCTGATTTGTGTGTTAGTAAATAGACTGCTCAAAAAGGGAAACTATTGACAGTTTGACACAGTGAATAAAAACAAGATTCTATTTACATAACAGGAGCCTCAGGAAATTCAGAAGTAGAAGAACATGGCTAAGCAAAAGTTCTCAGGTTGACAAAACCCATCATTTGTTCATCGCATTTTATGGTCCTGATAATGATGACAAATATGTATATGTTTTAAATTACCTATTAGACAAGAAGACAGAATGAGAAACACAATGAATTTTTTTCCTACTAGGTTGTTTTAAGCTAATATATTATGCTGCAGGCTGAAAATGTAGAGGAGGAAAAAAGCATCTTATTAAATCACATCATAAATGATCCATATAGAGCAGTTTATTTTTCATTAGCAAGGTGAGGAGGCATGGGCCAAATAAATCAAAATGAATAAGGCAATAATGTGTTCCTCCCATGATATCACCTTAAATGTGGAAGTAATGAAGGGAATTCAATTTAAAGGAGGAATTTTTTATTGATGAATACATGGTTATATTTACAAAGAAAAGCTTCTCCATACCTCTGGGAAATAGTGAGCTTATTATTTTAAGTGAAAGAACATTTTAAAGAATACAAAGTTAGGTTTGTGAAACAGACCTAGGAAATACTAGTAATTTACTGTAAAATAATAGAAATGTGAGGAAATGTAAACATTTAAATTTTTTAAATTATTTCCATTATTAACCCAATTATTGCAAATATTAACACTCAAAAGCCACTCTGTCCTTATTATTTTTTATATTAAAATTGGTATTGATTTTACAGAAATACGGTGTTGTTGTTAAGAAGCATTGAGTCAGTACTAACTCATAGCAATACTCTGTAGGTTTGAACCATCGAATTACAGACCTTGTGGATTGCAGTTCAGTGCTAACTGCAAGATTGGCAGTTCAAACCCACTAGTCACTTTTTAGAAACACTATACAGGATTACTATGAGTCAGAACTAACTAGATGGCACTTATGATACTCAAGACATATGAGACAATTTCTCATCTTCCCAATTAAAAACAAATTCTAAGTCTCAAAATAAATAATGAAGAATAAGACAAATTTTTGTTTTTGAGATATTTAGGGTAAATGGTTAGGTGTTAGAGCTATATGATAAACAATTAACTGTGCCTTTCACAACTTGTTTTTTCATTATAAACA
>NW_006413121.1:0-1243 GCF_000296735.1 Chrysochloris asiatica | reverse complement strand
TGGTGACGAAAATGGTCACCAATCAGAGCGTGTACTCCCATTGAGTGTTAGACTTGGAAGGGGGTTTGCTCTGAGGTGACCCAACCACTTGCCTTGATGTCTCCTGGGCAAGCAATTTGCTTATTCTTGTAGTAATAATTTGGTCTGCCCATATTGTTTTATATTTTTCATGTCAGTCTTTCTTTCAGGAAATATCTTCTGTTATTGTAGCCACTCCAGGCTGGTTTGTTAGTCCTTTCAAGTGGAAATTTCCCACCTCTGAAGATTCCAGAGGCGGTTCAGGATTTCACCTACAGTCTTATGTAATGCAGAGCTCCACAGGTAGCCTTCTTCACTGGGCACATTGTAGCCCCATAGAGTAGTGGTTACAAATTGGGCTGTGAACCGCAAGGTCAGCAGTTCGAAACTATCAGCTGCACCACAGGAGAAAGATGAGGCGTTCTGCTCCCGTAAAGATTTACGGGAAAGCCTCAGAAACCCTATTCAGTGTCGCTATGGGTTGGAACCAACTCGATGTCACTTTACAACAACAACAATCAGTTATAAGCAGAAGACAGACTTATAAGCTTGCTATGGTGATATTTCTGGCTATTCCTTTCTCTCCCCCCTCCAGGGTCTATTTTATAATGGTATGGCAGGGAAACCAAGATTCAAAAGACAGACAAGCATCTTGACATTATTTCTGTCCTTTTTCCCATGCCAACCATGTTTCAATCCCTGTATCCCAGAACCCTGTTGTTCCAAGGTTGTGCATACATCATTCTTTACCTCTGTCCCACTTAGTCCATGAAAACTTGCCTAATTGTTCTCCCATCTATTTTGTTCTTCCATTCCCCTCACCCTTCTTATGTATTGGTCCCTCCCCAGCACCCAAACTATCCTATGTCTACACCCAGCCATGTGCTCCACCTTCCCCTCCCTCCCCTCAACCCACTCCCCACTTCCCAGCAACCAGCAAAGAACCCCCTCCCCCTTAGTATGGGTTCTTTTTCTTAGTCTTTTACTGTAGTGGTCCTATGTAGTATTTCTCCTTTTATGACTGACTAATTTCACTCAATACAATGTCCTCAAAGTCCATCCATGTTATGTGATGGCTTTCTGCTTCCTTGTTTTTCTTCAAGGTAGCATAATATTCCATTATGTGTATGTACCACAATTTGTTTATCCATTCTTCAGTTGATGGACACTTTGGCTGTCTCCACTTTTTTGCTAGTGTAAATAGTGCTGCTATGAACATTGGTGT
>NW_006413120.1:0-7228 GCF_000296735.1 Chrysochloris asiatica | reverse complement strand
TCCAAATTCAGGTAGAATGTGTTCAAGGTCATATTTTGACTCTCATGAACTTGTTCTAATTTTCTTCATCTTCAACCTGAACTTGCATCTGTGTAACTTGCATCTGTGTGACTGATAGTTTGTTCCAGTCTGTCTCTGTCCTTGTTTTGATTCATGATATAGAGCTTTTCCATCATTTTTTTCAACAGATATAGTCAATTTGATTTCTGTGTACGCTATCTGTTGAGGTCCATCTGTATAATCATCTTTTATGTGGTTTAAAATATATATTTGCAATTAAGTTATTGGTCTTGACAAATTCAGCATATTTTCTATCACCAAGACCATATTTTTCAACTACTGCTCTTTCCTCCTTGTTTCCAATTTTTGCATTCCAATTACCAGTTATTACCTATACATCTTGATAACATGTTTGAGCAAGTCCAGGTACTAACTTAAAGTCTACTAACTTAAAAAAGTTAGTAGAATTCTTCAATTTCATCATCATCGCTTTAGTGGTTGGTGTGTAAATTTGAATAATAGTTACATTAAATGATCTTTGTTGTAGGCATATGGATATTATTCTATGACAGACAGTGCTGAACTTCAAGGCCAATGTTGAAATATTCTTTCTGATGATGAATATGATGACAAATCTTCAATTTGTCATTCCTGGCATGGTAAACTATGTGATTGTCAGATTCAAAATAGCCAATACCGGTCCATTTCAGTTCAATAATCCCTAGGATATTGATATTTATGTATTCCATTTCATTTTTGGCAATTTCTAATTTTCATAGCTTTATACTTCATACATTTCATGTTCTGATTATTAATGGATATATACAGTCAATTTTGGTTTTTTTTTCTTCTTCTTCTTAAGTTGTGTCCCATAAGCAAATGAAGGTCCTAACACTTTAATCTATTCATATTATCATGGTCAATTCTACTTTGAGAAGGCAGTTCTTCCCTAGTAGTATTTTGGTTGCTTTCAAACCTTAGGGGTTCATCTTCTGGCACTATAACTTACAATATTTTGATGCTCTTCATCATATTTCAATAATCAAATTCTAGTGCTGATGGTGTTCCATTGCTATTTATAAGGTTTTTAGTGACTAAAGATTCAGTAGTAGTCCATCTCTTCTTCTTCCCAGTCTGGCTTTGTCTGGAAGCTTGAGTGAAATCTGTCCACCATGGGTGACCCTGTTGGTATTTAGAATACCCCTGGATAAACTTCCAGAATCACAACAACATGTAAACCACCACAGTATGACAAACTGACAGATGAGTGGGGGCACAAGGTCGGTGATTTAAAATTCCTTATTCCTTTTTTTGTAAAAGATGCATGTGTTACTACCAAAAAGATGTTATCTCTAAAACCTTACATAGGGTTAATATGAGTCACAATTGACACAGTGACAGTGGATTTGTTTTTTGGTTCTTTTTTGGTATATATTTGCACGCACATGGTTTCAAATGTTCACAGAAATATAGAATTAAAAGGCAATGTATTTTTCATAAATTCTTTGAAAAAATGTATATGTATATATGTATATGTGTGTATTTGTATATATATCTATTGCTAAGCACAGTCAAGTTGGTTCTGATTCATAGCCACTTTGTATAGGGTTTACTTGGAGTAGCTGGTGAGCCTCAACCATTGATCTTGCAATTCAAAACAACCTTGTGGTCCAGTGCACTATCCTGCAGCGGCACACAGGACTCTCTCTCTCTCTCTCTCTCTCTCTCTCTCTCTCTCTCTCTCTCTCCTTTGGAGTGACTGATAGATTCAAACTGCTGACTTTGTGGTTATCAACCCAGCTCATAATCCACTGCACTACCAGGTCTCTATATGGGTGGGTATATACATATATGGATAGTGACCCTATGTACAATAGAATAAAAAAACTACCAGTTCCTGGGACAACCTCACAATTGTTGACACACTTGAGCCCTTGATGCTGTCACTTTGCAAATCCATCTCACTGGGTTTCTTCCTCTTTTTCTCTGACGCTCTGAATTACCAAACATGATATCCCTCTACAGTGACTGGTCCCCCCTGACAATATGTCCGAATTATGAGAGATGCAATTTGGCAAAGGAGCACTCTGGTTGCACTTCTTCCAATACAAGTCTGTTGGTTATTTTGGCAGCCCTTAGCACCTTCAATAATCTCCTCCAACACCATAATTCAAATGCATCAATTCTTCTATGGTTTTCCTTATTCATTGTCCAGCTTTTGCATGCACATGAGATTATTGAAAATACCATGACTTGGGTCAGGCACATCTTAGTGTTCAAGCTGACATCTTTGTTCTTAAATGCTTTAAAAAGATCTTATGCAACAGTTTTGCCTAATGCATTGTTTGATCTCTTTACTGCTGCTTCCATGAGTGCTGATAGTTGATCCAAGAAGAATGAAGTCCTTGAGAACTTTAATCTTTCCTGTGTTGATAAGAATGTTATTTATTTGTCCAGTGGTGAGGATTTTTGTTTTCTTTACAATTGAGATGCAATCCATACCGAAGGCTTTGACATATATAAATTTTGAACAAGGAATTGGAGACATTTGAATTGTAATTTAAGAGATAAGAGGTTAGGTAATAATATTGTAATACAAGTTGAAATGGAGAAATCTTCCAAAAAGAACAGATATAGTAGGTAATTCAATGAACATATATAAGAATAGGTCTGTTTAGGGACAGTAGACTAATTCAAGTTGGTTTGAGTTCAACCTCAGTGTATGTGTTTTTGAGTACAGATGAAACTATCTAAACCTTGTTCATAAAACATTATTGACCTTTACTTAGTATATAAGGAAAATCCTTAAATGTTTTGAGCAAATATTACATAGAAAGTTTTTTTCTGATAGTTGTGTGGATATCTGACAAGAAGTAAATAGTGATAGAGAACAAATTTCAAACAAGATTCACGAAGGATTGAACTAAAGGAGAAAAAAAATTGAAAAATGATGGTTGATGTAAGTGAAGTCTAATGATAAAATACATGGTGTGTAGTAGCATTTCATAATTAAATCCTGGACAGTAGATGCAGATAGACCTGTTTTTCATTAATTCCCTATGTGAGATTTAACCTTACATTTTCTCTTCTGATCTAGTATTAGAACCTAGTTTAATGTAATAATATTAAAAGAAAGTCCTGATGATCTACTTCTGAAAAATTAACCAATGTAAAGTCTATGAAACATTGTTTTATTCTGACACACATGGTTATAGCATGAGTCTCAATCAATTTAGGGTAAATCGTCTAACTGGTGAAGACAGTACCAAACTACTTGGTGACAGAATAAACTGAGTGTGATTGCAATTCCATTTACTGGTTAGCTACTAGAAGAAGCAGAAAAACTTCAAAGAGAAAGATAAATAAGATACATACTAACACAGAGCTGGAAAATTACCCCTAGTCTTCTAACATTTTCATTATTAGTGTTTACCATGTATTGATTATTTTTATTTATACTATGCACATTTCCTCATTATCTAATTACGTTCTTTCATAAACAATTATTTTTATTGTAAAATTCTAATATTTTATCCCACACTTATGATTATAAGAAACACATGGCTTGCTTCTTCCCCTACTCCACTTCAGGTTTTACTTGCCATTAATTGCATTCTGTTTTATTGATTAAATGACTTTTTGTGAATTTGTATTCAATCCAACATCTCTTTTTCTAAATGGTAGTACCTAGAAAAAAGCAGTTTCTAGGGCCAAATAGATTGTGACACAGCTGATGCTTTGTTCAAAATCTATATTGATAGCTATAACTGAATCGATCATGTGGCCATCTGCATTGATTGCTAAGATAGTTGACAATTTGAACCAACTATCATTTTGCATGGACAACCACTGCCTAAAAATTTTATAAAATCAACATTCTTTTTAATAAAAGGCAAAAAAATAAAACAGACATATTAGTGAAGTAAAATGGATAATATCTTTGAACAATAAAAATAATACAGCAACTTTATTGGTAGTTGTAATTTAATATTATTATTAATACTAAACAGCCTTTTCTTCCAAAGATTATATTAGAAATGGATAGCTTTCAAAATGCAAGAACAAATGATAAGTAATAACAATGAAAGTATATTGTAAACATAGAGCTCTAAGAAAAATATTCAGTGTGACATATACAGATGAGACTTTTCAAATGTGAAATGTAAAATGTTTAAAGTTGGTAAAGAAAATATCCCAATTGTGTCATACTTTATTTGTTGACAATTGCCAAGCATAGATTCTACCTACAAACATACATTCGTGTCTGAGATTTGGTATCTAGAAATAATTTTCCTATGTAATAAAAATGTGAAACAAAACTCATATTCAGGTACTCTCTTTTGCTTATTTATTTAAGAAATAATAATACCTTTATAAGATACCTTACTAAGTTTTTATTGTTGTTAAGAATTAGTTCAGACTCATAGTGACCCTGAATAGGGTTTCTGAGAAGCAACTCATCAGTTTGAACTGTCAAATTTGTGGTAATAAGTCCAGTGCTGATCCTATAACACCATATCAGTAATCCTTACTAAGTTTAAGGATGTAAAAATATTTTGTGAAGAATATCACTAATGTGGTATTTTTATTTAAAAATTATATACTTTTTGTCATTAGGAAATATGTAGCAGAAAGTGTTGCACTTTGAGTTAGAAATATCTAAGGTTATATCTCACAATGTTGCCAGCAACATCTGCAAAATAATTAGAGATTTCAATTAACTTTATAAATGATTTACATTGATTTTTATTATATTTCTGTTCATAAAAATTAATTGACTTGGAGGCAAATATTACTATTCATAAAAAAAAACAATATATTTATAACTACTAAATTATTTGCTTATTTCTCAAAAATATATACAAAACCATTTTGACTGATTTGTCAGAGTTGTCTTTTCATTACAGAAAGAATAAACTAATAATATAGCTACACTTCTGAATGTTTTAGATATTTGGGTTGAAATACTCTGAAAGGTATCTAAATTCATTTAATCACCAATTATAATTGACAGCAGTTTGAACTTCAAGAAAAATACAACCTGAAACTTTTATAATTTCAGTCTTTATTTAATCTCTTTAATTAAAGCTCAAAATAAAACACAGAAAAGAATATTGGAGGCTAATTTGCCGATTATTAAAACAAAGTGTGAGGTCACAGTTTATATATTCATATATTCTTTCATGTGACTTTCTGTTGTAAACAAAGAATATTAAATAATCTTATTCATTTTCTCCTAATGAACACATATTACTCTAGAGCCTAATGAATAGAAAAAAAAATTTTTTTCCCATTAAATATTTATTAAAGTAATATTATCTACACGTACCAATTAAGGGATAATTTTATTACCAAAATATACCAGGCCTAATTTCTAATATAGCAGGCTGAGTTGATATAAGCCCTGTGGTTTTAAGATAAATTAATGCTTACCACTATTCTCTTATAATTAATTAAATAAAATACAATGTAGACAAAGGCAGTTATTTAAAACTAAAATAAAAGTACACATTTTTATTTAATTCTACTTTGAACCTAAAATGTTGTGTTAGTGATTTACTGGGAAGTAATTATAAAAAGATTGCATGTCGTAGACAACAAAAACATTTTTTTTACAGATTTTACAACTTTATTTTAAATGTATTTTTTTAAAAACCTGATAATACGTACATTTGCAGGTTTAAAATTTTTAATTCGTCGTGGTTATGAATCGGGCTGCAAACCGCAAGGTCAGCAGTTTGAGACTACCAGCTGTTCGCAGGAGAAATATGAGGCTTTCTACTCCCATAAAGATTTACAGCATCTGAAACCCTGTACAGGGTCGCTATGAGTCAGAACCAACTCCACGGCACATAACAACAACATCTCTATACTGTTCTCATACATACACACACACACACACACACACAGTATATAGTAAATAAATGTTATTATTAAAATAATACAGATCATTTATATCCAGTTACTGTACTACAGAATTGCAAAGTGGTAATATCACAGAATATAAGTTATAATAAGCATAAAATAATTAGTTACAGTGCGAAGATAAAGGCAAATGATGATTAATAGAAAAATATGTGAAAATTACAGATAGATATAGAAAGACAGGTTAGTTTTTCGCATACATTCTCTTTAGAAACTATTTATTTTATATTTTGTAAGTTTAAGTTTCTTTCATAATTGATTTCCTGACAAATAAATCCCAAATTATTTTATCTTCCTTAATTCTTTCTTCATTTTTCTTTGGGGGAAGAGGACATTTCCTTTCATTTTACTTTTCTTTTTTTTTTCTTAATCAAACTGACAAACTATACACCTTTACTGGAAAATATAAGTAGGAACTAAATTTTTTCTTCACAGTAGGAAATGAGTGCCCTCTGCTGTTTATTTGTATTTTCTCTTATACTGGTTTTATTTTCCAGATATCTTGGGATACAGTGCAACTTTAAAGAGTTTCTACAATATTTAAGAATGTTGTTAAGTGCCATCGAGTCAGTTCCAACTCATAGTGACCTTGTATAGGATTTTGGAGGAGTGGCTGGTGGATTTAACCACTACCTTTGTGGTTCAAATCAACCTTGTACTTCAGAGTTTATCCTACAGTCCCACACCAGGTTTCCATAATATGAAAAATGCACACTAAATTAGATAGGTGGGTAGGTTAGTAGATATACAGACAGACAAAGACAGACATAGAGATAAATAGATGGATGAGGGTGCTCCAAAAATTTCATGGGAAAAATGAATTAAAAGATGCTGGGTTGTTTCCATGAACTTTATAAAACTTTCTTGTATGTGCGTATGTACAAATCTTCATGGGAGCAGCAAACTTCTCTCTCTCTCTCTCATATATATATTTATGAAAGATACTTTCTGTTTGTGGCACACAGCTCATTCTAAAACATTGTCTAATGAAGGAATACAAAAATGTGTTGAGAGATGGACAAAGTATTGAAAAAGTAAGACATTAAGATGAAAAATGCTCTCTTTGTCTTTTCTAAAAGTCGATTAAAATAAATTCTACAGTCAGAGTGTGGATCATTTTTGACTCACCATCATATATGTTGTTGTTGTTAAGTGCTGTATAGTCTTTTCCAACCCATAGTGACCCTGTATAGGGTTTCTGAAGAGTGACTTGTGAGTTTGTAAACAGTCAACCTTGTGGTTCAAATAGGTTTTATGGTTGAGTGCAAATCCTACAGTGTCACACCACAACTCCACAATAAGC
>NW_006413119.1:7059-7606 GCF_000296735.1 Chrysochloris asiatica | reverse complement strand
GTAGTTACTCTAAATACCAACAAAGAGGAAAACAGTCTTCAAATCAAGTATCAATGCTATCCGCTCTATACACAGGGTAGATAGGAATGGGCAACTTAGACATTGGCTATCTAAAATGAGGGGGCAATAGAGGCACGAAGTGACTGGCTTACAAGTTTTCAAGAGGGAGTTTAGTTTAAGAGTATGGGGGGGAAAGAAACAGTCCCCACTGGATGGCTGGCATCTTGTCTAGATGGGTCTGGTGAAAAGAGATGGGGATAAGATTCGCAAGATTCAATAGTGAATAACTGTTATCATGACTAATTGCGACTGTCACAATTGTAAAGGTAGAAGTTTTGCAACAAAAAAAGGGGAGTGCTTAATCTTACAATCCAGAAACAGAGGACCCTAGGACCATCAAGAGAGGAATGCACAAGCAGAATGCGGGATCTTATCCAGAGAAGCAGCAGTGCCAGCGAAGGAGGCAGAGATGCGGACATGGAGAAGGGGAGTGGCTGAGGACTCTAGATTCATGGACTAAGAAGAGAAGGACTAAGAGCTGGTGGCC
>NW_006413119.1:4898-6584 GCF_000296735.1 Chrysochloris asiatica | reverse complement strand
GTCTCTTCTGACAATATGTCCAAAGTATGAAAGACGAAGTTTGGCCATCTTGCCCTCCAAAGAGCACTCTGGCTGTACTTCTTCCAATACAGACCTGTTGGTTCTTTTGGCAGCCCATGACACTTTTAATATTCTTCTCCAACAACATAACTCAAAAGTATCAATTCTTCTCCTGTCTTCCTTATTCACTATCCAGCTTTCGTATGCATATGAGGTTATTGAAAATAACATAGTTTAGGTCAGGCACACCTTAGTCCTCAAGCTGACATCTTGGCTCTTCAACACTTTAAAAAGGTCTTGTGCCTAATGGAATACTTCATTTGATTTCTTGACTGCTGCTTCCATGAGTGTTGATAGTTGATGCAAGATAGGTATCTTGATATTAGTGTTAATCTTTCTCTAGTCTTTAGTATGCTTCCTCTGAATATTCTTAATAAATATATTCTTAATTTTTGTCTTTTCAACAAAGATAGATGGGAACTTATTGAATGTATTACTCAGGGTCTTGATTTATCTGGTCAAAACTATGTTGGGAGAGAGGCGGGGCTTGATGGTGGCTAGGATGGAGGTGCAGTGAAGCTCGCTGTCAGCAATATCACAGAATACCAGGCAAAGCAGATCCAGGGGCAGAGCTCCAAAACTCGGAACCACAGCGATAGGAATACTTTTTGAAGGATTATAGCTTGGGGAACTTGGAGCTGAAACAAAAAACCACGTGCTTTTGAATCTGCCGGGCCAGGCTCCGAGGCCATAGGCCAATATCTTGGGCGAGACCAAATGGCAAGACCAAGCGGGGGGAACAGAAACACCACAGAAAAATACCACAGGAACCTTGGGGCAAAGGTGGACAATACACTTTGTTAGTTTTGCTTTGTTCTGATTTTCTTTTTCTTTTATTTGGTATCTGGTCATTGGTGCACCCACTGTTTCCCACCTCCATCCTGGTGACTAGAGGTAGCCTGAGTGAGTGGACACCCCCCACCCTCATTACTGGTGGGTTCTTCTGCCACGCATGCGCACAGATACTCAGCCCAAGATCAGGCCCTGAACATTTCTTATTTGTTTTTTGTTCTGTTTTTTTAATACAGGAAAGGGCAGGACAGAGCTGTAGAGAGAGAAAGAGAGTTTTAAAACAAAACAGGCCGAAAATTAAATTAAAGCCTGAGGTATAGCCTAACAACCAACACAGGCATCTTAAAATATCTCAGGCAACATTGAAAGCAAGAAGCTGAAGAGAAGACATTAAAGTCATACTCATATTAGGCTACAGATTTTTTTATTTCTTTCTTTTTCTTCTTTCCTTCCTCTCCCTATTCTGTTATTAGAGACAGCAGTATTCAGTCTAGTTTTTGTTGTTGTTGTTTTTTAGTCTTTTTTATTTTTTTGTTCTCTTGTTTTTTTCGCTGGTGCGATTTTATTGTTATATGCTCCCGCTTCTGCCTTTGGAGGATTCTTTGTCTCCCTATATTACACAAGAAGAGTCAGCAACTGCTACCATATAGCCAAACTACAATCATACTCTATAAAACACCAAAACACAGGTAAGAATGAATACAAACTGCCATATACCAGGGAAACAGACAACACCTGTGAAAGTTACTCTGTGTTAAGCAATAAGAAGAGTGAAAAGGGAAGCTCACATCCTGATCACATCTCCCTGGAAGCAATCAGCAAGCATAAAAAATA
>NW_006413119.1:3563-4131 GCF_000296735.1 Chrysochloris asiatica | reverse complement strand
AACCCTGCACTACAAAACATCCTAAAGGGAGTTCTGTGGACCGAGAACCAACAAGAACAGACAACAACCAGAGACTGACATATGTGGCAGCACCTCCCAGAATTAAATTGACAGAAGGAACAGTTGAGAACAGAACAAAACTATAAGAACAAACAGAGAATCTGGGAGGTCAGTCTATAATCAAAACAACTACAATATAAAAGAAGGTAAATACATAGGAACAGAGATCCAGAAGGTGACAAGGTTAGGTAGATTACAGGATAAAATAGATTGCACTAAATGGAGGAAAAAGTTTATGGACAATAAGGTGACCTCAAAGAAAATGAATACTTCACAACATACCAAGAAAATGAAAATCCAAGAACATGGAAACATTAAAACTATGAGGAAACTCACAAGTAAGAACACAAAAAGCATGAACTCAGTAAAGGAAGGCACACAGAATAAAGAAAGCAGTAACACAACAAAATAACAAATATAATGGCAGCAATTAATCCATACCTACTGATAATTACACTGAATGTAAATGGATTAAATACACCAGTTAAGAGACAGAGGGTGGCAGAAT
>NW_006413119.1:0-871 GCF_000296735.1 Chrysochloris asiatica | reverse complement strand
AGACGATATGATCCTATACATAGAAAACCCCAAAGACTTAGTAAAAAAGCTATTAGACCTCATTGGAAAATTCAGCAAAGTGGCAGGATATAAGATCAACACATAAAAATCAGTTGGATTCCTCTATACCAAAAATTACAGTGCTGAAAAGGACATGAAGAAAGCAATACCATTTACAATAGCCACTCAAAGGATGAAATATCTAGGAACAAATGTAACCAGAGAAACAAAGGACTTATACAAAGAAAACTACAAAACACTACTATAAGAAACGAAAAGAGACTTACAAAAATGAAAGAATGTATCATGCTCCTGGATAGGAAGACTTAACATTGTGAACATGTCAATAGTGCCCAAAGCAATTTACATATACAATGCAATCCCAATTCAGATTCCAATGCCATTCTTCAAAGAGATGGAAAAAACAATTACAAACTATATAGAAAGGAAAGAGACCCAGGATAAGCAAAGCCCTGCTTACAAAGAAGAATAAGTTTGGAGGCCTCTCACTTCCTGACTTCAAAATTCATTACACGGCTACAGTGCTCAAAACATCTTGGTACTGGTACAATGAAAGGTACATAGATCAATGGAACAGAATCAAGAATTCAGAAATTAACCCATCTACATACAGCCAACTGATTTTTGACAAAACACCTAAATATATCGGATGGGGAGGTGATAGTCTCTTCAACAGATGGTGCTGGCAGAACTGAAATGATATGCAAAAGACTGAAACAAGATCTTCACCTCACACCTTTTACAAAAACCAACTCAACATGGATTAAATACCTAAATGTGCAACCCAGAATTATGAAGGCCATCAATGAAAAACTAGGGACAAATGTGAGGGCTCTAATTCAGGGAATAC
>NW_006413118.1:8720-9161 GCF_000296735.1 Chrysochloris asiatica | reverse complement strand
AACAAAAAAAAAAAAAAAAGACACAGAAGAACTAAACAACACAATCAATGAACTTTGCCTCATAAATTTATGCAGGTTTTTTGACACAAACACAGCACAAAACACGTTCTTTGCCAATGCACATGGAACATTCTCAATAGACCACATACTAGGCAACAAAGCAAGGCTCAATAAATTTATAGCATCAGTGTGATCTTTTCAGATCACAATGCCATAAAATTAGAAACCAACAATAGGAAGATGAAGGAAATTAAATCAAATACATGGAAATTGAAAAATATACAGTTCAAAGATATTGGGTAATAGAACAAATAAAAACTTTTTTTTTTTTTAATTCCTTGAATCAAATGAGAATGGAAACACAACAAACAAACATTTTGGAACACAGTACAAGCAGTGCTTAAATAGCAATTTATAACAATAAACGCACACATCCAAAAA
>NW_006413118.1:5081-6141 GCF_000296735.1 Chrysochloris asiatica | reverse complement strand
CCTTGGTAATAGAAATGATGATTGAGAACACATGATAGAATTCTGCAAAATCAATGATTTGTTCATTTCAAAGACCTTCTTTAGGCAGCATAACAAATGACTATATACATGGACCTCACCAGATGGAATACACAGAAATGAAATTGAATATCTCTGCAGAAAGAGACGATGGAAAATATCATGAGTCAAAACAAGGCCAGGAGCAGACTGTGGAACAGACCATCAATTACTCATATGCAAATTCAAACTGAACTGGAAGAAAATGAAAACAAGTCCATGAGAGCCAAAATATGACCTTGAATATGTCCCATCTGAATTTAGAGTTCATCTGAAGAACAGATCTGATACATTAAACATTAAAGATCGAAGACCAGAAGAGTTATGGGATGACATCAAGATACTATATAAAGAAAGCAAAAAGTCAAGACAAGAAAGAAGACAAGAATGAAGAAAAAGATCAAAATGGATGTCAGAAGAGACACTGACACTTGCTCTCCAGCATAGAGATGCTAAAGCAAATAGAAGAAATGAGGAGGTCCAAGAGCTGAACAGAAAATTTCAGCAATCAGGTCATGAGGATAAAGCCAAATATTACAACAAAATGTGCAAAGATCTGGAGTCAGAAAACCAAAAAGGAAGAACATGCTCAGCATTTCTCAAGCTGTGGAAACTGAAGAAAAAATTCAAGCCTCAACTTTCATTACCGAAAGAATCTCTGGGCAAATTATTGAATGATGCAGAAAGCATCAAGAGATGGAAGGAATACACAGAGTCTATGTACCAAAAGGAAATGGTTAATGTTCAACCATTTCAAGAGGTACAATATGATCAAGAGCCAATGATACTCAGGGAGGAAATCCAAGGTGCATTGAAGAAATTGGCAAAGAACAAGGCACCAGGAATTGATGGAACAAAAATAGAAATCTTTCAAGAAAGTGAGGCGGCACTGGAGGCACTCACTCATCTCTGCCAAGAAATTGGAAGACAACTATCTGGCTGACTGATTGGAAGAGATCCATATTTGTTCCCATTCCAAAGAGAGGTGACCCAACGGAATGCA
>NW_006413118.1:3117-4042 GCF_000296735.1 Chrysochloris asiatica | reverse complement strand
AAGAAAACAAAAATCCTCACCACTGGACCAATAAACAACAATCTTATCAACAGATAAAATATAGAAGTTGTCAAGGACTTCATTCTTCTTGATTAACTATCAACAGCAGTCAAGAAATCAAATGACGTATTGCATTAGGCAGTCTGCTGCACAAGACCTTTTTAAAGTGTTGAAGAGCAAAGATGTCAGCTTAATAACTAAGGTGCGCCTGACCAAAGCCATGGTATTTTCAATAACCTCTTATGCATGTGAAAGCTGCACAGTGAACAAGGAAGACCGTGGAAGAATTGATGGTTTTGAGTTATGGTGTTGGAAGAGAGTATTGAAGGTGCCATGGGCACCTTCAGTCTCATTTTGAGTGCCTTCCATCCTGAGCGTCTCATTTTTCAGCACTATATCTGACAGTGTTTCTCTGCTACTCATAATTTTTTCAGTGACTAAATATTCAGAAGTAGCTCATCATTCTTCTTAATTGGTCTTTGTCTGGAAGCTCATCTGAAACATGTCCACCATGGGTGACCCTGCTTATATTTAAAATACCAGTGGTATAGTTTTCAGAATCACAACTCACAAGCCACCAGAGTATAACAAACTGACAGATGATTGTGGGCTGTTTGGTTTAAGTGGAAACAGTCACTTTAGATTTTGAGGATTAAAGATCGAAGGATTAAATATTTTAAGTCCTCTTCACTTTCAGCGATCAAGGTTGTATCATCTGCATATCGCAGGTTGTTAATGAGTCTTCCTCCAATCCTGAAGCCACGTTCTTCTTCATATAATCCAGCTTCTCGTATTATTTGCTCAGCATACAGGTTGAATAAGCATGGTGAAAGAATACAATTTGTGGCACAGCTTTCTTAATTTGAAAATATTTAGTGTTCCCATGTTCTGTTCTAACAACATTGAGAAGTATGAGTATTCCAGA
>NW_006413118.1:0-629 GCF_000296735.1 Chrysochloris asiatica | reverse complement strand
CCTCATTTTAGGTAGCCAATGTCTAAGTTGCTCATCCCTATCTACCCTACATACAGAGGAGAGAGCTTTGTACTTGATGTGAAGACTTCTTCCCTCTCTGTTGGTATTTAAAGTTACTACCTCCATGAGTATAGGTCAATTTCATCAAATTGTAGTAATTTACCCTCATTTCCTTTATTTAAAAAAATTTTTTTAATCTTCTTCTAGTCTAGTTCTGATTATCAAGCCATCAAGTCTAGTTCAAGTGGGTACTATCTGCAAGTTTGGGTGTTCTTGTGCATCTCCCCTCACTTCATATCAGCTGGATGCTTCACTCTTAGCTCTAGCTCTCTGTGGCTATGTCCTTGTCTATGGACTCAGGTGTCCCCAAGTCTCACCACACTTTGGACTAAGCAGCCCTTCCTCTTCTGTCTCTCATCTCCAGGTCAACAGGAGTCTATGGAGCATTGTTGAACTCAGCCCATTTTATTCATTGCTGTCTTTCACCTTTTCCACTCACCAGTAGACCAATGTGGTCACCACCAAGCTTACATTCCTGCTCATGTGTTCCCATTGCCATCTTCTTTTGATGCTTTCTTCATCATTTAATAATTTGCCCAGAGACTACTTCAAAAATGAAAGTCAAGGCT
>NW_006413117.1:5146-7216 GCF_000296735.1 Chrysochloris asiatica | reverse complement strand
ATTTAATTTCAATTTCTCTAGTAGCCACCAGACAAAGTAAAAAGATATAGGTGAAAGTCATTTAATAATATCTAAAATATTGTCATTTCAAAAGGCAATCTATATAAAAAGATATTCATGAGATATTTTACATTCTTACCAGCCTTTAAACTATTGTGTGTTTTACGCTAACACATCTCAATTTGGACTAGCTATATTTTAAGCTCAATATGGTTATATATACACCATCACATATGGTTAATGACTACCTTATGACACATTGCAGGTATAGGCTATATCCCCAAGATACCAGTAACAGTACTTGTCTTTGGAGAGAAGAGCCTTTCTAGGAACAAGGGTATGGTGAACAATTATCATTTCGTTCTATGTCTTTAAGTGATTTTTAAATTTCATGCCTGTTGGTATTCTCACTTTTGGATAAAATGAATAAAATAATTTTACATCTTTCCTACAGCTTCTTACTCTGGCATACAAATAAAACTAATAATTGATACAATGTGAGGACAATTGTAGACAGTGAATGACTCTTGTCCCTTTCACGCTTTTGGTTGTTTAGTAACTTAAGGAATCTGACTCAAGAATAACTGAATGTATAGTAGTGATTTGCCATGGAAAGAATGTAGTTAGGCTGAAAAAAATATTTCTAAACTAAGGAAATCAGTCAATTGAGAAATGGGGTTTGAGATAATTTATTGCTAAGCAAATGGAATACAAAATGACTTACCTGATAGGGAATCCTCTTAAACATTACCATCCCACACACTTCACTCAGGGAGGCTTCCAGAGCAGGACACAGGACAGGAAGTTGTTGGGAGACCATAAAGGCAAAGACAGGAAGAAGGGAAGAAGAAGGACAGGTGAGGAAAGCTTAGGTTTCCATAAACAGGAAATAACTTTAGGCCTCTTCACCTTTTAAATCTTAAATGTAGACCAGAGGGGAACTCCACTCTCATTCAAGAGGAGGAAAAAAAAATGTTTTCTATTTGCCTTAAGGAGTCTTGATATGACACTGTAGGATAAGCAATGAATTACAAACCACAAGGTCAATGGTTCAAACCCACTAGCTGCTCCTTGGAAACTCTGTACAGGGTTGTTATAAGTCAGAAGCAACTTGATAGCACTTAACAAAAAATTCAACTTAAAGTTGATAAATATCCAACTGTTCTAAAGTATTGTGAATTGTCTTCTCCTATTTACTGATTCCTGGTGTGGCACTGTAGAATAAACATTGGACCACAAGTTTGGCTTGCACTGCAAGGTTGGCAGAAAACCCTATACAGGGTCACTATGAGTCAGAAGCCCACTTAAGGGCACTTAGCAACAACAACATTCATTGGAATACTAACAGAAAGCTCAGTGATGTGAGACTTCCAGACACTCCTCTGAAACCCTCTGTAGGGTCACTGTGTGTCAGAAGGAGTCCAACTGTGGCACTGTACAATAAGCACCGGACTGCTAACCAAGAGGTCTGCGGTTCAAATCCACCAGCTGCTCCTTAGAAACCCTATATAGGGTTGCTGTGAGTTAGCACTGACTAGACAGCTACTATCACAACAACTATCCTTTTACTATAAAGATAGGTAGGGCTTTTGTTAAGTGCTGTTGAGTCGATTCCGACCCATAATGACTGTGTACAGGGTTTCCAAGGAGCAACTGGTGAGCTTGAACCACGGACCCTGCAGTTCAAATGACTTTGCAGTCTGATGCATTAGCCCACAGTGCCACACCAGGACTCCAGGTAGGGCTCTTAGGGGAGAAAGAAAGCAGGGTAGGAAGAAAGAAGATTTAAGAAAAGAAACATTGAATATGCTAAGGAGAAGATTTTGCAGGAATCAGAGGAATATAGGATGAAAGACAATAGGTAAGCAAAGAGTCATGACTGGGTACAAAGATTTAGCTACCAAGGCATTTATCAAACTCTCATGAAACAGAAATATGTAAGACAAAACCAGTATTTTCATTTGGGGATTATCTGTGATAACATTCAAGGGGGAAATAAATTATAAAACAATTGTTGTTGTTGTTGTCAGATGCCATTGAGTCAGAACCGACTCATAGCGACCCCATGCA
>NW_006413117.1:2238-4051 GCF_000296735.1 Chrysochloris asiatica | reverse complement strand
ATATTAATATATGTGTGTGTATATTTGTGTGTGTGTATATATATGTGTGTGTGTATATATGTGTGTGTGTATATATATGCGTGTGTGTATATATGTGTGTGTATATATATATGTGTGTATATATATATGTGTGTGTGTATGTATGTATATATATATATATATAAACTTTCACACATGTGCTTGGAAGGGTATTAATGAAAATAAAAAGGAAAGTTGCCTCTTCACTTTGCTGTTAAAAATGTTTGATGCACAAAATTTTAAATTTTGATGGGAACCCATTTTTTACTAAGTCTAAATGCATTGCTCTTTTATTTTGTTCTAAGAATCTTATGGTTGTAGTTCTGACATTTAGGTCTTTGATCCACGTTGAGTTCATGTTTGTATATGATATGATATATTAGTCTAACTTCATTGTTTTCCATGTGGAAACCAAGTGTGCCAGCACCACTTATTTTTACTATTTATTTTTAACATTTTATTGTGAATTAAGTGAAGGTTTGCAGAGCAGATCATTGGTTTACCATTCAACAAATCACACCCTTCACTTCACCTCAATGATTGCCTTTCCCCCAATGCTGCACCATCTACCCCATTTTCTCCCTGTGATTCCCATGTCCATCCTCCTCCTTTTCCCACCTTCCTGGATTTTGTCCCTATGAAAATGCTCCCCATTAATCTTGAATGATTGACCATTCTATGGTGTGCATACCTCACTAGTGTGATCCTCCCTGTATATCTATCTACTTCTTGACTGGAAAGTGAGCCATCAGGGCGAGTTCAGTTCCAGACTTGAAGAGGGACCAAAGGCCACAATTTCTGAGTTTCCCCTGTCTCTTGTTGATCAGTAAGTCTGATCTTTCTTATGATTTTCAGTTTTATTTCATATTTTCTCCTGTTCTATCCAGGACCATCTAATGTGATCCCTTTCAGAGCAGTTGGTAGTAGAAACCATGCATCATCTAGGTCTTCTAGTCTCAGGGTCGTGGAGACTGATGTTCATGTGTTCCATGAATCTACTGGAAAAATTGTTTCCTAGTTATCTTCAGTTTTTATCACTGTTCTTCCCTCTGCCCAGAGAAAGACCAATAGTGGAACCTTAGATAAGTACTCATGAGCTTTCAAGATCCTAGTCACTACTCACCAAAGTAGGATATAAGACATTCTGTTTGTTGACTATGTTATGCCAGTTGACCATGGTGCCACTGGTACTATAGTACTGAGCCCCGATCTTCTGTCACTATATCAGATATTGTTTTTTTCTGAAATTTTTGTTTTTAATTCAGTGAAGGTTTGCAGACTAGATCATCAGATTTATATTTTAAAATTTGTACATTTTATTTCATCTCAGTAATTACAATCCCCTCCCTGCAATAACAGTTATCCTATTTTATCCCTGCAGCTCCCCATTTACATTTTATATTTCACAAATGAACAGAGCAAAAATATTTTATGTACACATACCAAACAAATATATATAGATATACAGAGGATATTTGCCATGGAGTCGGTTCTTACTCATAGTGACCCTGTACAGGGTTTCCGAGGCTGTAAATCTTTACGGGAGCAGAAAGCCTCATCCTTTTCCAGCAGAACAGCTGGTAGTTTCGAACTGCTGACCCTGAGGTTAGCATCCCAATTCATAACCACTGTGCTACCATATATATATATATGTATTTTTTGACAATTCATGAAATGCCATTTCTCTTGAATATATATATGTTGTTGTTGTTGTTGTTAAGTGCCGTTGAGTCGGGTCCGACCCATAGCGACCCTGTACAGGGTTTCCGAGGGTGTAAATCTTTACGGGAGTAGA
>NW_006413117.1:0-988 GCF_000296735.1 Chrysochloris asiatica | reverse complement strand
TTTTTTGACAATTCATGAAATGCCATTTCTCTTTAATTTACCTTTCCCACATAACAAACCATATGTTTATCTGTTTCAAAATGGCAATGCCAGTCCATTTCAGCTCAGCAATGCCTTGTTGTTGTTGTTAGGTGCCACTGAGTAAGTTCCAAGTCATAGTGGCCTTATGCACTACAGAACAGAATACTGACCCATCTTGTGCCATCCTCACTATTGTTAAGCTTGAGCCCATTTCTGCTGCCATTGTGCCAATCCATCTCATTGGGGGTCTTTGTCATCTTCACTGACTCTCCACTTTACCAAACATGACAACTCTCTCCAGGGACTGGGGCCTACTGATAATATGAAGTCTCACCATCCTGTTCTCCAAGGAGCACCCTGGTTGCCTTTCTTTCAACACTGATTTGTCTGTTCTTCTGGATGTCCTTGTTCTTCTGGACAAGGTAGTTCATGGAAAGTCCATGGTACTTTCAATATTGTTGTTGCTGTCAGGTGCCATCGAGTTGGAACCAACTTATAGGGACCCCATGCACAGCAGAATAAAACAATGTCCGATCTGGGGCCAACCTCACTACTGCTGCCACACTTGACACCATCAATGATGCCACCTGGCTGATCCATCTTGTTGGGGGTCTTCCTCTTTTTCTCTGACCCGCCATCTTACCCAGCATTACATCCTTCTCCAGTGACTGTTCCCTCCTGATAATATGTCCAAAGTATGAGAGACGAAACTTAGCCATCTTGGCCTCCAAGGAGCACTCTGGCTGCACTTCTTCCAAAACAGATCCATTGGTTCTTTTAGCAGTCCATGGCACTTTCAGTATTTTCCTCCAACACCACAACTCAAATGCATCATTTCTTCTATGATCTTCCTTATTCACTGTCCAGCTTTCACATTCATATGAGGTTATTGAAAATACCATGGCTTGGGTCAGGCACATCTTAGTCCTCAAGCTGACATCTCTGCTCTTCATCACTTTAAAAAGTT
>NW_006413116.1:6628-7430 GCF_000296735.1 Chrysochloris asiatica | reverse complement strand
TTTTCTTCAGTGATGCACAATATTCATCTCCATGTTGTTCATGCTGTTGTCAAGTGCTATCCAGTCAATTTTAAGCCATAGAGATGCTAAATACAAGAGAACAAAACACTGCCTAGTCCTGCACTAGCCTCACAATTGTTCTGTCAATTTTTGTTGCAACAGTGTCAGTCTATATCTTTGGGGGTCTTCCTCTTTTTCACTTACCCTTCACTTTATAAATAGTGATGTTCTTTTCCAGAAACTGGTCCATCCTAATAATGTCCAAAAGTCAATGATATCATCAGATTATTTCAGCATTCTGTTGGGCCACCTCTCTGTAATTGGCACAGATATGCATTTCTTCCAATCAGCTAGCCAGGTAGCTGTATTCCACATTATTTGGCCGAGATGAGTGAGTGCTTCCAGTGCCTTATCAGGTTATTGAAATTTTTCAAATTGTCTTCCATGAATTCCTGGATCCTTGTTCTTAACCAATGTCTTCATTGCACCTTAGACTCTTCCTTCAGTATCATTGTCTCTTGATGATTTGCAATCTCTTGAAATGGTTGCACATTGAATATTTATTTTTGGTAGTGACTCTGTGTATTCCTTCCATCTTCTTTTTTAAAAAATTATTTTTTGTGAATTTTGTGATAGTTTACATGGGAGAACATTAGCTTTGCATTCATTCTATTGTATATTGTTTCATTGCCATGGTCACAATCCCCTCCATGCATCATCAACCAACCAAAGGGTATAAACTTTGCAAGCCTCCCTCCTGGTCATCAGGACACAGGCCCTCTCCCTCTCTGGGTCAAGAGTT
>NW_006413116.1:2847-3988 GCF_000296735.1 Chrysochloris asiatica | reverse complement strand
ATGCATATGAGGTTATTAAAAATACCATGACTTGGGTCAGGTGCACCTCAGTACTCAAGCTGACATCTTGGCTCTTCAACACTTTAAAAAGGCCTTGTACAACAGATTTGCTTAATGCAATATGTCGTTTGATCTCCTGACTGCGGCTTCCATGAGTGTTGATAGTTGGTCCAAGAAGAATGAAGTCCTTGACAACTTCAATCTTTTCTTCATTGATAAGAATGTTATTTATTGGTCCAGTGGCGAGGATTTTTGTTTTCTTTACATTGAGATGTGATCCATACCGAGGGTTGTGCTTTTTGATCTTCTTCAATAAATGTTTTAAGTCATCTTCACTTTCAGCAAGCAAGGTTGTATCATCTGCATATCGCAGGTTGTTAATGGTCTTCCTCCAATCCTGATGCCATGTTTATCTTCTCAGAACACAGATTCTCAGAATATTTGCTCAGCATACAGTTTGAATAAGTATGGTGAAAGAACACAACCTTGTAGCACACCTTTCTTAATTTTAAACTATTCAGTGTTCCCATGTTCTGCTCAAACACCTGTCTCTTGGTTCAGGTACAGATTCCTCATGAGCACAATTAAAAGTTACCGAATACTCATACTTCGTAATGTTGTCCATAGCTTGTCTCATGATCCACATAATTGAAAGTGTTTGCATAGTCAATGAAGCACAGGTAAACAACATCTTTCTGACATTCTCTGTTTTAAGCCACGATCCATCAGACATCAGCGATGATATCCCTAATTCCATGGCCTCTTCTGAATCCAGTTTGAACATCTGGAAGCTCTCTGTCCATGTATGATAGTGGCCGTTTCTGTATTACCTTTGTTGTTGTTGTTGGTAAGTGTCGTACAGGGTTTCCGAGGGTGTAAATCTTTATGGTAGTAGAAAGCCTCATCTTTCACCCTCGGAGCAGCTGGTAGTTTCGAACCGCTGACCTTAAGGTTCACAGCCCGATTCGTAACCACTACGCTACCAGAGCAAAACTTTATTCTCATGGATATCAAAGATTGTCCAAAGAGTTCTGCCTTCTGTTGGGTCACCTCTCTTTGGAATGGGTACAAATATGGATCTCTTCCAATCAGTTGGTGACATAGTTGTCTTCCAAATTTCTTGGCAGAGATGAGTGAGTGC
>NW_006413116.1:0-478 GCF_000296735.1 Chrysochloris asiatica | reverse complement strand
TTGTGGTTCAAACTGAACTTTCAGTCCTACATATTAACTCACAGCTCCACACACAGAGCCACACCAGGTCTCCATTTATTATGATGATATTAATTGGTCCAGTTATGAGGATTTTTTTTATTTCTTTACTTTAAGATGTCGACCATAATGATATCCACTAGTTAGCACTTAATTACTTTTCACTTTCAGCAAGCAAGGGCATACCATCTGATATCTCCTGTTTTTAATGTCTACCTCCAATCCTGATGTGATGTTATTTTATATAACCCAGTTACTCATATTATTTGCTCAGTATACCAACTGTATGAATATGATGAAATAATGCAACCGTGGGACACAGCTTTCCTGTTTAGGTTCCTAGTGAGCACAGATAAGTGTTCTGGAATACCATTCCTTTGAAATATAGTTGGTTATGATCCACACAGACAAATGTTTTGCACAGTGAATGAAGAACAATCAAACATCTTTCTGGTGTTCT
>NW_006413115.1:6838-7380 GCF_000296735.1 Chrysochloris asiatica | reverse complement strand
AAGATTTACACCCTCGGAAACCCTGTACAGGGTCGCTATGGGTCGGAACCGACTCGACGGCACTTAACAACAACAAGCCTTTGGTCGGTTGATGATGCATGGAGGGGATTGGAACCATGGCAATGAAACGATATACGGTGGAATGAATGTAAAACTAAAGTTCTCGCATGTAAACTATCGTATATTTCACAATAAAACATGAAAAAAAAGTCATGTGTAGCAGATTTGCCTAATTCAATAGTAGCTTGATTTCTTGACTGCTGCTTCCTGTGTGTTGATGGTTGATTCAAGAGGAATGAAGTCCTTGTCAACTTCAATCTTTTCTCTGTTGCTAAGAATGTTGTTTATTGATCCAGTGGTGAGGATCTTTGTTGTCTTTACATTGAGATGCAATCCATACCAAAGGCTGTGCTCTTTGATCTTCATCAGTAAATATTTTTAGTCCTCTTCATTTTCAGCAAGCAAGTTTGTATCGTCTGAGCATCGCAGGTTGTTAATGAGTCTTCTTCGAATCCTTATGCCACGTTTCTTCATATAACTCA
>NW_006413115.1:5953-6597 GCF_000296735.1 Chrysochloris asiatica | reverse complement strand
AAATATATTGTCTGATGATTTCTGCATTCCATTGAGTAACTTCTCTTTGGAATGGACACAGATATGGATCTCTTCCAATCAGTTTGGCCAGGTAGTTGTTTTCCAAATATCTTAGCATAGATGAATGAGTGCCTCCAGTGCCATCTCACTTTCTTGAAAGATTTCAATTTTTATTCCATTAATTCCTGGTGCCTTGTTCTTTGCCAATTCTCTCAGTCCAACTTGGAATTCTTTCAATACCATTGGCTCTTGATCATATACTACCTCTTGAAATGGTTAAACATTATTGGTATAATGACTCTGTGTATTCCTTGCATCTTCTTCTTCTTTTTATTAAGGTTTTTATTGTGGATTGAGTGAACGTTTACAGGGCATACCATCAGTTTTACGTTAAACAAATCTTACACCTTGTTTCATTACAATGATTATAATCCCCTCTATGTACCATACAACTATGTACCATCAGTTAGCAGTATTTCTCTCTATCCACTTAGCTTTAAATAAATAAATAAACAAAAAACCCACTCAGGCATATACAATAGTTTCATCTCCAAAGGGCACATTCTGCAAGGCTGCCTCCTGGCCACCAGCTCTTAGTCCCTCTCTTCTTAGTCCATGAATCTAGAGTCCTCAGCCGCTCCCCC
>NW_006413115.1:2871-3643 GCF_000296735.1 Chrysochloris asiatica | reverse complement strand
TCAGGGTCATATTTGTCTCCTATGGCCTTGTTTTAATTTTCTTCAGCTTCAGTTTGAATTTGCATATGAGCTATTGATGATCTGTTCCACAATCTATGCCCTGGCCTTGTTTTGACTGATGTTATGGAGCTTTTCCATCCTCTCTTTCCACTGATAAAGTCCACTTTATTTCTGTCTATTCCATCTGGCGAGGTCCCTGTGTATAATCGTCTCTTATGCTGTCTAAAGAAGGTATTTGAAATGAACAAATCATCGATTTTGCAGAATTCAATCATGCATTCTCCAGCATCATTTTTATCACCAAGGCTCTTTTTTCCATCTACTGATCCTTCCTCTTTGCTCCTATGTTTGCATTCTAATCACTAGCAATGATCAGCACATCTTGATTGCATATTTGATCAATTTCAGACTGCAGAGGTTGGCAGAATTCTTCTTCACTGGCTTTAGTGGTTGGTGTGTGAATTTGAATACTAGTGTATTAACTTGTCTTTCCTGTAGTTGAATGGATATTATCCTATCACAGATGACGTTGTATCTCATGACTGACCTGGATATGTTCTTTTTGACAATGAAGGCAACACCATTTTTCTTCAATTTGTCATTCCTGGCATAGTAAACCATGTGGTTGTCAGATTCAAAATAGCCAATACCAGTCCATTTCAGCTCATAATATTTAAGATATTGATGTTTATGCATTTCATTTCATTTTTGAAATTTTCTAATTTTTCTTGATTCATACTTCATACATTCCATGTTTCTAATATTAATGGAT
>NW_006413115.1:0-601 GCF_000296735.1 Chrysochloris asiatica | reverse complement strand
TTGCTATGAGTCAGAACCGACTCCACAGCACATAAAAGCAACAACAATCTTTATTATTTTCTTTTTCTGTTGACTGTTGGTTTACTTTATTGGTCTGTTTATAATTGGTGAAGATGGTGTGTTAATGTGTTGATTTTGGTTCCTTCTTCTATTTGGATATGTGCATTTATTGCAACGAACTGTCCTCTCCACACTGCTTTTGCCGCGTCCCAAAGATTATTGTTTGTTGTGTTTTCATTCTCATTTGTTTCAAGGAACTTTGTGAATTCATGTTTTATTTCTTCTATTGCCCAGTCACTTTTCAGTAGGATGTTATTTAGTTTCTACGTATTCAACTTTATTTCTTTGGTCTTCCTTTGTTGGTTCTAATTTTATAGCATTGTGGTCTGAGAAGATCCTTTGTAGTGTTTTGATATTTGTAAATTTATGGAGGCTTATTCTGTGGCCTAACATGTGAACTATTCTTGAGTATGTTCCATGTGTACTGGAAAAAAAATGTATATTGTGCTGTTTTGGGAATTGAATGCTCTGTACACATGTCAGAAGTTCAGCTGGCTGATTGTGTTGTTTAGTTCCTCTGTGTCTTTATCAAATTTCTTTC
>NW_006413114.1:5555-7096 GCF_000296735.1 Chrysochloris asiatica | reverse complement strand
AAAAAAAAAAAAAAAAAAAAAAGGTCAATTGAACAAGAGGACCATAATAAATATCTATGCTTCCAATGAAAGAGCCTCAAAATGCATCAAACTCTCTAATAGAATTAAACAAAGAAGGCAACTCTATAATAATAGTTGGAGATTTTAATACACCATTTTCAATAAAGGATAGAACAAATAGGAAAACAAACTCAACAAAGACACAGAAGAACTAAACAATACAATCAACCAAATTAATCTCATAGATTTATACAGAACACTCAATCCATTGACAGCACAATACACATTATTTTCCAATGACTATGGAACATTCCCCAGAATAAACCACAGGTTAGACCCCAAAGTAAGCTTTAATAAGTTTTAAAATATCGAAATGCTTCAAAAAACATCTTTTCAGATCACAATGCTATACAACTAGAAATCAACAATAAGAAGATCAAGGAAACAAAATCAAATCTCAGAAATTGAATCGCACCCTGCTTGAAAGCTACTGGGTAATATATAAACTTAAAAAGAAATTTAAAAATTCCTTTAATCAAAGGACAATGAAAATAAAATATGCCAAAACCTTTGGGACACAGCCAAAGCAGTACTTGTTGTTGTTAAAGTGCCGTTGAGTCGATTCCAACCCATAGCGACCCTGTATAGGGTTTCCAAGGAGCAGCTGGTGAGCTTGAAACACCAACCTTGCAGTTCAAACAGATTTGCAGTCTGGCGCATTAACCCACAGCGCCACACCAGGACTCCAGTTTACAGCAATAAACACACATATTCAAAAAGAAGAAAGAATCAAAATCAACACATTAACACATCATTTCCAACAATTAGAAAAAGAAAGCCTACAATCACCAGAAGAAAAGAAATAATAAAAATTAGAGCAGAACTAAATGAATAAGAAAACCGAAAAACAATAGAATCAATAAAACAAGAAGTTGGTTCTTTGAAAGGATCAATAAAAGTAATAAATCATTGGCATATCTAGCCATAGAAAAAGAGAAGATGCAAATAACATGCATAAAAAAATTATATGGATAACATCACAACAGAACCAATGGAAGTAAAAAGGATAATAACTGAATAATACTCCAATAAATTTGAAAATCTAGAAGAAATGGATACATTTTTAGAAAAATACAACCTACTTTTAGCATGGAATGAAGTACAAAACTTGAACAGACCAATAACAAAAGAAGAAATTCAAGTCATTAAAAATCTTCCAACGAAATAAAAGTTAGGTCCTAGATAACTTTACTGGTGAACATTCAGAGATGAGCTAACACCAATTTTACTCAAACTACTCCAGAACATAGAAAAAGATGTTAAACTCCCAAATTAATTTTATGAGGAAAGTATAATCCTCATACCGAAACCAAGCAAAGATATCACTAAAATAGAAAATTAGAGACCAATATCCCTCATGAACATAGATGCAAATGTTCTCAACAAAATCCTAATCACAAGAGAATACCCGATCAAGCAGGTTCAGGGGATGGTCCCAGAACTTTGAACCACATATAAAGGAATATTTAGGTTGGAAGGCT
>NW_006413114.1:0-2905 GCF_000296735.1 Chrysochloris asiatica | reverse complement strand
CTTACAGTCCAGAAACAGAGGACCCTAGGACCATCAAGAGAGGAACACACAAATAGAATGTGGGACCTTATCCAGAGAAGCAGCAGCGCCAGAGATGGAGAAAGAGATGGAGACATGGAGAGGGGAGGGGCTGAGCACTCTAGATTCATCAACTAAGAAGAGAAGGACTAAGAGCTGGTGGCCAGTAACAGATTGCAGAATGTGACCTTTGGAGATGTAAATTATTACATATGCCTGAGTGGGTTTTTTTGTTCGTGGGTTTTTTAAAAATCTAAAGTGGATAGAGAGAAATAGTTTTAACTGATGGTATATGGAGGGGATTATAATCATTGTAATGAAACAAGTTTTATGTATTGTTGAATGTGAAACTGATGATGTGCCCTATAAACTTTCACTCAATCCACAATAAAAACCTTAAAAAAAAATCCTAATCAATAGAATTCAGCAATGTATCGAAAAAATAATGCATCATAACCAAGTGGAATTCATGCCAGTGATGCTAGGATGATTCAATATAGGAAAACAATCAACATAAGCCACCATATAAATAAAACAAAGGAAGAGAACCACATGATTATATCAATTGTTGCAGAACAGAAATTTGAAAAAATTCAACATCTATTCCTGATTTAAAAAAACATTCGACAAAGTATGAATTAAAGGTAAATTCCTCAGTGTAATTAAGAGCACATATACACATCCAAAGGAGCTCTGGTAGCATATTGGTTATGAATCGGGCTGCAAACCTTAAGGTCAGCAGTTCAAAACTACCAGCCACTCTGCAGGAAAAAGATGAGGCTTTCTGTTCCCATAAAGATTTACAGCCTTGAAAACCCTGTACAGGGTCACTATAGGTCAGAACTGACTTGATGGCACTTAACAACAACAACATACACATCCAACAGCCAATATTACTCTTAGTGAAGAGAAACTGTTACTTTGATTTGCATCTCTCTAATGCTAATGACTGCAAACATTTCTTCATGGTTGTTGGCCACCTGAATTTTTTCTTTGGTGAGATGTCTGCTCTTGTCCTCTGTTCATTTTTTAATAGGGTTATTTGTTATTAGCCATTATAGAGATGCAAATCAAAACAAAAATGAGATATCTCTCACACCAACACTAATAACAAAGTTCAAAAAGCAGAAAGAAAACAACAAATGTCAGTGAGGATATGGAGAGACTGGGACTCTCCTACATTGCTGGTGAGACTGTAAAATGGTTCAACCACTGTGGAAAACAGTATGGCATTTCCTCAGAAAGTAAGAAATAGAAATACTGTGTGATCTAAAAAATCCCTCTAGCTGGTACATATCCACAAGAAATAAAAGCCAGGACATGAGTTTTCTGTTTTTGTTTTTGTTAAGTACCGTGGAGTTGGTTCCATCTCATAGTGACCCTTCACAGGGTTTCCGAGGCTATAAATCTTTACGGGAGCAGAAAGCCTCATCTTTCTCCTATGGAACAGCTGATAGTTTTAAACTGCCGACCTTGAGGTTGGCAGCCCAACTCATAACCATTATGCTACCAGAGCTCCTTCAGGACATGAGTAGATACACACATATTGATGTTCATCAGAGCACTATTTACAATAGCAAAAAGATGGAGACAGCCTCCATGCCCATCATTTGAAGAAACAAACTTTGGTACAAACACACAATGTAATACTATACAACACTGAAGAATAATGATGAATCTGCGAAACATGTTTGAACTTTGAGGACACTATGCTGAGTGAAATTAGTCAATCACTAAAGGGCAAATATTGTATGACCTACTATTATAAAAACTCAAGAAAATGTTTTCATACTAAAAGAAACATTCTTTAATAGTCACCAGGCATGGGAGGGAAGGGAGAGTAATTCACTGGCTAGAGGGGAGATATATGTTAACCCAGGTGACAGGGAGAGCAACAGATAAGAAGAGGGAGGTAGCAGAAGAATAAAAAGAAATTTAAGGACTCAGGAGGGTATGTAAGGGCTAAAGGGGATAGAAGTAAATAGGGGTATATACATAACCTTGGAGTAACCGTTATGTATATTTTGTATAGTACATGGACAGAGACACAGGCTGAATGGGTACGGGAGGTAAAGTGTGATATATATGTCTTCATATATCCCACAAATATTTAAGAGTTTGAAAGAATATTTGTATAAGGGTATTTACCTTTCCTTCAAACACAACTAAGAATGTGGTGGAGCATACTGCAGGCAAAATGGTGAAAAGTTCTGAGATGTTATCAAATATCTTAAGACATTGATTTGTTGGGCCATAGTCTCAGAAACATCATGGTCAATTGGCATAGCATAGTCCACAAAGTCTACATTCTACTTTGGTGAGTACCATCTGGGACCTTAAAAGCTCATGATGGAATGTGAGATCTCATCCAGAGAAGCAATCATACCAGAAATGGAGGCAGAGATGGGGACATGGAAAGGGAGAGCAGCTGAGGACTTTACATTCATGGGAGGAGCTGGTGGCCAGGAGGCAAACTTGCAGAATGTGCCCTTTGGTGGCATAATTTATTATATATACCTGAGTAATTAAAAAAAAAGGAGCTAAAGTGAATAGAAAGAAAGACTGTTATCTGATGGTACATGGAGGGGATTATAATCATTGTAATGAAACAAGGTGTATGATTTGTTGAACGTAAAACTGAAGATCTGCCCTGTAAACTTCTACTCAATCCACAATAAAAACCTTTTTAAAAAAAGCTCATGAAAGGCTATCTAAGGTGCAGCTATTTGTCCCTCCATGTGCAGGAGATAAAAGAGTTATGAAAATGGAAGAGTCTTGGAATCATTTAGTCCGAGGGATTAATGGAACATGTGAACATCAGTCTCCACGACTTGGATGGCATAGGAGAAAATGTAGAACAAACCTCAAAATTATTGTGTGTGTGTGT
>NW_006413113.1:0-7281 GCF_000296735.1 Chrysochloris asiatica | reverse complement strand
AAAAAAAAAGAGGAAGATCCTCAGCAAAATGGCAAGGACTGGCAAAATGGCAGCATCAATGGGTTCAAGTGTGGCAAGAGTTGTGAGGTTGGCCCAGGATTGAGCAGTGTTTCATTCTGTTGTACATATGATTGCTATGAATTGGTATTGACTCGATGGCACCTAACAACAACAACAGTTTCTAAGATGCAATTAATGAAGGTTTCACCTATTTGGAAAGCAATCATTTAAAGTTGCTGGTTTTTTGGAAGTGGGGGTTAGGAGTGGGATGAGATGGCAAAAATAGTTTTAAAAATTTCAGCAAAATAAGAGCACATCTTCAGAGTTCGTTTAGAAGTCAGTATCCAAGGTAAAAGAATTCTCTGTAGGATTTAACATCACTCTCATGCTCTGATATTTGCCTATTCTGTTCTCAAAGTAGTCTCCCTTCTTGTGAAATATTCTCCATGAAGTCAAATAGATTTTCTACTTTGAACACCTTATTAAAACCCAGTTCCAGCATTAGTCTATTTGCCATGAATTCAATATACCGCTTCATTAAAGTGCAATTCACTCCGATAAGCTTCACAGGCACGGCCTCAGTGAGGAACTCCTGTTCTATCCTAATAGTATTAACAATTATTTCTTTTACTCTCTGTTCCAAAGGTTTGTGTAGCAGGTGTTTGAACACTAGGCAAGCAATGTCACAGTGCAAACCCTCACCTCTGCTAATAAGTTCATTTGGAAAATGTCAGACCAGGCATAAGTTCTCATTTCTTGAGCCAGAATATTGATGCAAAAGAACCAGAAAAGAAGATTCCTTCCACTGCTGCAAAGGCTACAACACACTCCCCATAGGTAATTTCTTTGTCTCCAATCCAGCGCAAGACCCAATCTGCCTTCTTCTTCACACAAGGCATCATTTCAATGGCATTAAAGAGAAATTCCCTTTCCTTAGAATCTTTCAAATCAGTGTCAATAAGGAGACTATACATTTCAGAATGTATGTTTTCCATGACAATTTGGAAGCCATAGAAACAGCTGGCTTCTGTAATTTGAACTTCTTGGCTAAATTGCTCCACGAAGTTTTTATTCACTATGCCATCACTTGCTGCAAGAATGCCACAGTACATGTGATGTGAAGTATCTCTTCTCAGGCTCCAGGGTTTCCCAGTGCTGAATGTCCGTAAAAAGATCCACCTTCTCAGCGATCCAAAAGGAAGCCTCAGCTTTCTTGTACATCTGCCAAATATCATGGTATTCAATAAGAAAGATGACAAAGCACCGAGGATTTTCTCTCAGCAATGGTTCATCCTCTTCTGTGGAGGCAAGTACTTTGGTGTCCGGCTCCTGGAAGATCTTCCTCAAGGCCTTGCTCGCCAGAACGTGGGTACTGCTGAGGGATGGAGGCATGTTCTCCTTGTCTGCCAGACTAAACTCTTTCATGGGAGAAAGCTGGAATTGCTGGTGGTCTATGGTGCTGAGGTGGATGCGGACTGAGAGCCAGGTGGTGGTTGGAATCCGCGTAGAAGTAAGAGAAGATAGCAGAAAACCTCAGAAAACAGGCCACATTGTTTGATTTTTTGACTTCTGCTTCCAAGTATTGACGTGGATCCAAAAAAAAAAAGAAGTCTTTGACAACTTCAAACTTTTCTCCATTTAACTTGATGTTATTTATTGGTTAAGTTGTAAGAATGTTTGTTTTCTTTACATTGAGGTGCAATCCCTACTCAAGTCTATAGTCTTTGATATTCATCAGTAAGTATTTTAAGTCCTCTTGTCTTCAGCAAGTAAGGTTGTGCTGTCTGCATATTGCAGGTTGTCAATGAGTCTTTCTCCAATCCTGAGGCTACATTCTTTATATTATCCAGTTTCTCAGATTATTTGCAGATTTAATAACTATGGTGAAAGGATAAAGTCCTGGCGCACACCTTTTCTGATTTTTAACCATTCAGTATCCCCTTTTATTCTGTTGGTCTATGTATAAGTTCCTAATGAGCACAATCAAGTGTTCTTGAAAACCTATTCTTCCCAATGTCATTCATAGTTTGTCATGATCCACACAGTCTAAAGCCTTTGAATAGTCCATAAAGCACAAGTGAACATCTTTCTGGTATTTTCTGCTTTCAGCCAAGATTCATCTGATTCTGCAATGATGTCCCTTGTTCCACATTGCAGGGCAGCTAATTATTTACTATGGCTTTTCTAGCCACATATCTTCATTCTGTGATGTTTAATAATTCCTAATATAGTGGTTACAAATGGGACTGCTTAATCTCACGTCAGCAGTTTGAAACTACCAGCTATTCCGCAGGAGAAAGACAAGGCTTTCTGCTTCCATAAAGATTTACAGCCTGGGAAACCCTGTACAGGGTTGCTATGAGTCGAAACCGACTCCACTGTGCGTAACTACCTAACTACTAACTATGCCTGTGATTATGGAGCCATTTTAAAGTGAGTTGTTAATGAGGCAGGATTAAAATGGAACAAAAGAGCAAGGATTAAGGTGTGGCACTGTAGAAAAAAACTGAACTGCTAATCACAAGGTTGGCAGTTCAAATCCAACAGCTGCTCCTTGGAAACCCCATACAGGGTCACTCTGAATCTGAACGAATGCAACAGCATTTAACAACAGCAACAACAGAAACAAGGAGTATGGATTATGGTAGAATTAAGGATTAAGAATGTGCCCCCTTTACTAAAAGGTCTGAATCAAATCACTACCTTAGTTTCCCCTGGGGCCATGATCTAACTCCAATTTATAGGAATGCCTTGGAAAAGCTCTCTCTTTCCTGAATCTTGTATTTGACTCATAGTGAGTCAGTGAGTCGTCAGAGTAGCTTGACTCATCAGTTCCCTCAGCCTCATGTATCAACAGCCTGTTGTCAGACCTGCAGATTTGGGATCCTCAACTCCTGAGACTAGGGTTGCTGTTAGGTGCTTTTGAGTCAGTTTAGACTCGTAGCGACCCTATGCACAACAGATGAAAATACTGCCCAGTCCTGAACCATCCTCACAATTGTTATGTTGAGCCCATTGCTGCTGCCACTGTGCCCATCCATCTCTATGGGGATATTCCTCTTTTATGCTGACCCTATACTTTACCAAGCAAGATGTCCTTCTCCAGGGACTGGCTCCTTATGATAAATGTCTCAAGTATGATAGACTAAGTTCTTGGTTCCTTGCTTCTAAGGAACATTCTGGTTATACTTCTTCCAACACAGATTTGTTTGCTCTTCTGGCAGTCCATGGTACTTATAACATCAGAGCCCAAATATATCAATTTTTCTAAGGTCTTCCTTATTCATTGTCTAACTTTCACATGCATATGAGGCAATTGAAAATTGGGTCAGGTGAACTTTTAGTTTTCAAATTGATATCTTTGTTCTTAAGCACCTTAAAGAGGTCTTGTGCAACAGATTTTCCCAATGCAATACATCCTTTGATTGCTTTTTCCATGAGAGTTGATAGTGAATGTAAGCAAAATGAAGCCTTTGACAACTTCAATCATTTCTCCACTTGTGGCTGTTGTCAGGTGCCATTGAGTTGGAACCGACTCAAAGTGACCCCATGCACAGCAGAACGAAACAATGTCTGATCCTGGGCCAACCTCACTACCGCCGCCACACTTGACGCCATCAATGATGCCACCTGGCCAATCCATCTCGTTGGGGGTCTTCCTCTTTTTCTCTGACCCTCCATCTTACCCAGCATGACATCCTTCTCCAGCGACTGTTCCCTCCTGACAATATGTCCAAAGTATGAGAGACGAAGTTTAGCCATCTTGGCCTCCAAGGAGCACTCTGGCTGCACTTCTTCCAAAACAGATCTATTGGTTCTTTTGGCAAGGAGCTCTGGTAGCATAGTGGTTACAAATCAGGCTATGAACTGCAAGGTCAGCAGTTCGAAACTACCAGCTGCTCTGCAGGAGAAAGATGAGGCTTTCTGCTCCCGTAAAGATTTACAGCCTCGTATGGGTCGGAACTGACTCGGTGGCACATAACAACAACAACATAGAGTAAATAAACGACAACACAGTGTCACTTTCTCCACTTATATGATGTTATTTATTAGTCCAGTTGTGAGGATTTTAATTTCTTTACATTAAGGTGCAATCAATACTGAGGGCTGTGATCTTTGAATCTTCATCAGTAAGTATTTTAAATCCTTTTCACTTTCAGCAAGCAAGGTTGTATCACCTACATATTACAGATTGTTAATAAGTCTTCCTCCAAGTCTTTCTCTGATGCCATGCTTTTTTCCATATAATCCAGCATCTCAGATTATTTGCTCAGCCAACAGATTGAATGTTGTTGCTGTTGTTGTTAAGTGCCATTAAATTGGTCCTGAATCATAGCAACCCTGTGTAGGGTTTCCAAGGTGCAGGTGATGGGTTTGTACTACTGAATCCGGTGCTGATTCTACAGCACCACACCAGGAGTCCAGATTGAATGAGTAGGGTAAACTAATACAATCCTGGTGCACACCTTTCCAGATTTTAAATCATTCAGTATCGCCTTGTTCTGTTCTAATGACCACCTCCTGGTCTATGTACAGGCTTCTCATGAGCACAATCAAGTGTCCTGGAATACCCATTATTTACAATGTTTACCAAAATGTTTTTCAAAATGTTTATCATGGTCAATAAAGCACAAGCAAACATCTTTCTGGTATTCTCTGCTTTCAGCCAAGATCCAAGTGACGTCAGCAATGATATAGCTAGTTCCACGTCTCTTGTGAATCTGGCTTGAGTTTCTGGCAGTTCTCTGTCAATGTACTATTGAAGCTACTTTTTAAAAATTTTTACTTACATGTGATATTAATGATATTGTTCTATTGGGTAATCTCTCTTTTGGAATGGCACAAATATTGTAGGTTGTTAATGAGTCTTTCTCCAATCCAGATACTACATTGTTCTTCATATAATCCAGTTTCTCAGATTATTCCTTCAGTAAACATTGAGGTGCAATCCATACTGAAGGCTGTGCAATTGTGTGGTCAGGTAGCTATCTTCCAAATTTCTTGGCATAGATGAGTGAGTGCCTCCAGTGCTTCATCAATTTGTTGAACAATTTCAATTTGTAGTCTGTCAATTCCTAGAACCTTGTTTTTTGCCAATACATTCAATGCAGCTTGGACTTCTTCCTTCATTACTATGGGTTCTTGATCATATGCTATGTCTTGAAATGGTTGAACACCGACCATTTCTTTTTGGCACTGTGAGTCTGTATACTTTTCATCTTCTTTTGATGCTTTCTGCATCATTCAATATTTTGCCCTTAGAATCCTTCAACATTGCAAGTTGAGGCTTGAATTTTATCTTGAGTTCTTTTGGCTTGAAATATTCTGAGTGTGTTCTTTCCTTTTAATTTTCTAACTCCAGGATTTTGTACATTTCATTACTATATATATATAATATTTTATTTGTCTATTCAAGCTGCCTTTTTCTCTTTATCCCCTTTACTTCTTCATTTCTTCCATTCATTTTAGCATCTGTACTCTGGAGAGCAAGTTTTTGTCTTTTCTTTCCATCTTCTTGTTTTAGTGATCTTTTGCTTTCTTCCTGTATGACATTCTTGATGTTATTCCACATCATTTCTGGTAATTAGTGTGTAATGCATCAAATCTGTTCTTGAGATGTTCTCTAATTTAGGATATTTTCAATTCATATTTTGGCTCTCATGGACTTGTTTTAATTTTCTTCAGCTTCAGCCTGAACTGGTGTTGTTTTGCCTGATGATATTGAGCTTTTCCATTATTTTTTCCACAGATGTAGTCAATTTGATTACTGTGCATTCCATCTGGTGCGATCTATGTGTATAATAACCTTTTATGCTGTTTGAAAAAGTATTTGCAATGAATAAATCATTGGTCTTGCAAAATTCTAAGATGTGATCTCCCACACCAATTCTATCATTACACCCATATTTTCCAGCTATTGATCCTTCCTTTTTGTTTCCCACCTACATTTTTCAATATCCAGCAATTATCAATACATCTTAAGGAGCACTGGTAACATAGTTATTAGGAGTTGGACTGCTAACCTCAAGGTCAGCAGTTGGAAACTACCAACTGTTCTGCAAGAGAAAGATGAGGCTTTCTGTTCCCATTAAGGTTTACAGCCTTGAAAACACAATCCAGGAACCCCTGGTAGATTCAAACTGCTGTCCGTTAGGTTAGCAGCCCAACTTGTAACCACTATGCTACCAGAGGGATAGTTCTAAATCTAATCATTTCTGAGTTATAAAACAAAGAGCAGAATAGTCCCAGAAACACAGAAAAGGAAGACAGACAATGGAGACAGATGCATCTACAAGGATTGCTGGCAACAACTAGAAGCTGATATAGACCAGGAAGAACTAACTCGCCCCCAGAGCCACAGCCTGAATTCAGACTTCTAGTCTCTTGAGTTGTAAGAATATAAATTTCCGTTCTTTAAAGTCACTCACAAATGGTATTTGTGGAGTCCTAGTGTGGCGCTGTTGGATAAGCACTGGACTGCTAAATATCAGATTGGTTCAAACCCACCAGCTACTCCTTGGAAGCCCTATACAGGGTCAACCACAACATTGGTATTTGTGTTACAACAGCACTAAGTAACTAAGACATCTCCTGTGGTGGTGGTGGTGGTGAGATCAAGGACTCACCATTTCTTTGGGTAATTGAGAAGTGTCCTGGGACTTGGACAAGATGGCTGCTCTCATGAGTGGCAACTTGAAAGGGAGTTCAGCAAAGTAGGTGCAATAACTGCCTGTTGCATGATCCAAGGATTGTGAGGGATATCTGTCAAAGGAAGACCTTTGAGTACAAAGACAAGAGATCCTGCTAGCTACTCTGCAGGCATAATAGGAAGGAATGATATATAGGTCTTGACTCCATTGTCACAACTACTTGGTGATGTCTACCCTTGAACCAGGTTCTCTGTCTCTAAGGTAGACCTCAAACCAACCTGGTCTTTTCTGACTTTGGATTCTCTGGTCTGGTGCTCTGGTCTCTGGTTCCAGAGTTTCCTCTATTTACTTTCCTAACATTGTTAAGGCCTACTCTATGCCCCTCTGGTCTTTTGCTTGGGATTCTCAAGAATCTGATTAGAAAGTTTAAAAGGCTGGACATTTGTTTTTATCTCTAGGATTTCCCACTAAAATACCCATAATCAGAACTCTCCTCAAGGCAGAATGTGAAACAAAGGAAACCAGAAGACTTCTGGTTCCTAAAGAGTGGTTCTGTCCAGCTTTTGCATCCATATGAGGTTATTGAAAATACCATGGCTTGGGTAAGGCTCACCTTAGTCCTCAAGCTGAC
>NW_006413112.1:5655-7412 GCF_000296735.1 Chrysochloris asiatica | reverse complement strand
CTTGAAGATGAGTCATAGTTTCTACATTAGAAACTACTTTTAATAAACTATTTACATGGATAAAATATTAAGTCATCAGATCTTTACAAAAAAGGAAAAGTAATTCTATTTATTAAATTTAACACCTTAAAAAAAGAATTAAAATGTCTGTAATATAAATGACGTAGTTGTATTTCCTTGTCAAGATCCTTATATCATGACTACAGTATAAAAATGATCACATATTATTTTAAGATGTCCAGATTTAAATAACATAATCATTAAAAATATAAGATCATATTCATTTTATAAATCAAACCCTTTTCCCATCCTGAGATCTGCTAAGCCAGAAACTCTGGGGTGACAGATCCAGTAATTTCTTTTGTTTGTGATTTTCACATCGTTCTGATGCATATAAAGTAAAAAAAAAAAACGATTACTTCTAGCCTATTGATACCATCTTTTAAAAAAATTATCCCCAATAATTACATCCAAATATCCTATATTACCTAAATACACCCCCAAACTCAAAAACAATGTTTACTTTGAATAGCTTTGTTTTGATTCTGTCCCCATCACTAATATATGTTTCTTTCTCCATCCCTTCACCCATATATTTTCCATTTTTATACATAGGTTATTTATTATTTGATGCATGCTTACAGAGATCACTCTGAATATCTAGTACTGTTCTAAGTATATTAGATATTAACCAATTTAATCTAATAGAAGCCAAATGACATAAGAACTAAACTATCTCAATTTTACTTGAAAACTGAAGCCTAGAGGAATTAAGGACCTTTTCTACTAGTTGTTGTTGTTACTACTAGTAAATGGTTCCAATCCTAGGTAGTCTCGCTCTAGTTGCCATGCTCTTGAATATGACACTAGATGAAAGCATCTGTGACCACCACTCAGCTAACTTTAAGGTATCCTTCTTCTGTACTTTTACTCAATTTTTATTTTGACATGCATTTGTTATTTTTCCCATTCTTCATCTCCTACTTTTTCTAGCAAAAGCATCACAATTATGCTTTTGAAATTTTTCTTTTCCCTTTTATTACTCCTGGTGTAATTAGTAGTCCAGTATCATCAAAACCACCTGGATATGTATGCTCAAACAGTCTCTGAAACTAAATCTGAATCAGCATTTATCAGAATCCTCAAATGAATGAAATGCACATTAATGTTACCAAAGTCCTATTCTACCACACTCTTACCTAATAGTTCCTTAAACTAACATGAAAAACCCCAGTTAATACAACTAGTATTCAAATTTATGTACCAACCACTAATGCCAAAGAAATTGAAGATTTTTATCATCTGCTGCAGAATGAAGGTGATCAAATACACAATCAACAGAATTACTAATGACTGGAATGTGAAAAGTGTAAGTAAAGAGGAAGAATTTGTAGGTAGATAACATGGCCTTGGTGATTGAAACAGCATTGGAGATTGCATGATAGAATTCTGTAGGAACAATGACTAAATTCAATGCAAGTGCCTCTTTCCAACAACATACATTGCAACTATACACACAGATATTGCTGGATTGAATACAAGGAATCAAATCAACTACAGAGAAACAAGCTCAGTATTAGCAGGCTGAAGATGGCCAGGATCCAACTGAGGAACTGACCATCAATTGCTCATAATCAAGTTAAATTGAAGGCTGAAGAAGTGAGAAAAGTCCACAAGAGCTAAAGTACGACATTGAACATACTTTGTCTGAATTTAGAGATCATCTAAATAATATATTTGACACATAAAACATTAGT
>NW_006413112.1:1541-2906 GCF_000296735.1 Chrysochloris asiatica | reverse complement strand
TCTTCCTTATTCACTGTCCAGGTTTCGCATGCATATGAGGTTATTGAACATACCATGGATTGGGTCAGGTGCACCTTGTCCTCAAGCTGACATCTTTCCTCTTCAACACTTTTAAAAAGGTCTTGTGCAACAGATTTTCCTAATGGCTGATTTCTTGACTGCTGCGTCCATGAGTGTTGATAGTTGATCCAAGAAGAATGAATGTTATTTAATCTCTCTTATATTTCATTCACTTATCTGCAAAGTGAAGGTCATATCTGAAACAGGGCTACTACAATAAGATTAAATAAAAGAATACATGTAAAGTACCTATTGGAGTCCTGGTGTGGCATTGTATGATAAGCACTCAACACAAATTTGGTTTGAACCATAAGGTCAGCAGTTCAAACTCACCAGCCACTCCTCAGAAACCCTACACAGGGTCATAATGAGTCGGAACCAACTCCATGGCACTTAACAACAACAACAAAATACCCATTATATTGTCATATATATAGTAGTTACTCAATGAATTAGACATTATGCAACAGAAGCCCCAATATTACGAATGGTTTGGGGCAGTTTGTACTTTGTCTTATCAACTCTACAATATCATTTATCAAAAACAACATTATAAACAATATACTGAACTCATTATGAGATACTATTGTTCTTGCTTAAACTACATCGCATGGTTATATTTGCATTTTACTTTAAATACTAATAAACATTTAATAGTAAAATAATAACAATTGCCTTTTTCATGAGCCTTCAATATTTATGGAAGTTTTTCATTTATTATCTCAGATGATATTCTGGGAAGTAGGTGTTTTTATCTTCAACATCTTCATTAAGAAATTCTAACACTTTATATTGTTTTATTGTTTTTCCTTTACCATCACTGAAAATGATTTTTAGTTTATTACTTTTCCCATCCAGAATGTAAGCTCTATGCACAGAAGTTTTGTTTATTTTTGTTCCACCATGGTCCAGGATAGAGTTTGCCATAAAAAAAGAGCTATCAAAACATGCAGACACATAAATGGGTTCCTTGTATAATAGGAAGAAACTGACACTCAGAGAATTCTTAAAATGTCAAGCCAAAAAAGCTTGTCTCGGCCAGCAATAACTCAGAATTCCAGGCGGAAAGTTAGAAGGACAGACCTCCAAGAATCAGACTCACAGACATAGGAATAGTTTAAAGGTTTGAGGGCTTGTAGCCTGTGGGATTTGGAGCTGAGGTGGGAAATCACATACTTTTGGATCTGCCGGCCAGGCTTGGAGGCCTGAGCCCACATCCTGGGAGAGTCCAAGCGGCGGAACAAAATCGGGGCTGCAGAGACGCCAGGGAAAAATGCCGCGGGAACCTTGGAAAGTATACTTTGC
>NW_006413112.1:0-501 GCF_000296735.1 Chrysochloris asiatica | reverse complement strand
CTGTTGTTTGGCTGTTACACAGCCTTCCTTCCGCTTTTGGAAGACTCTTTGTCTCCCTATATTACACGAGAAGAGTCAGCAGCCACTGCCAAAAAGCCAAGCTGCAATCATACCTTATAAAATACCAAAAACCCAGGCAAGAACCACTACCAGCTTCCATATACCGGGGAGGCAGGCAACACCTGTGAAAGTGACTCTGAGTTAAACAATAAAAAGAGTAAAAAGGGAAGACCACACTCTGATCACATCTTCCTGGAAGCAATCAGAAAGCATAAAAAAGTACCAAAATGCATACTCATTTAAGAATTAGGGCTGCAGATAAACATAAAACATATCCAAGAAGCAAAGGCAGATGTCCATATCAGCACATGTCCAGAAAAAAAGATAAAATATCTGAGACAAATGCCCTAGAAGTAGACCTGGACTCCATTCTGGAAGGAGGGCAGGCCCTGGAAATGCCCGAGAAAGAATTCAGAAAAATTATCATAAAGTGTTTCAAAA
>NW_006413111.1:3225-7347 GCF_000296735.1 Chrysochloris asiatica | reverse complement strand
GAAAACTTAGAAGAGATGGATACATTTTTAGAAAAACACAACCTACCTAAACTTACACAGAGTGAAGTAGAAAACTTGAACAAACTCATAACAAAAGAAGAAATTGATCAGGTCATCAAAAACTCCCAACCAAAGAAGTCCAGGCCCATACGGCTTCACTGGTGAGTTCTGCCAAACATTCAAGGAAGAGCTGTCACCAATTCTACTCAAATTATTCCAGAATATAGAAGAGGACGGTAAACTTTTAATACTTTCTATGAGGCAAGCATGACCCTCATACCAAAACCAGGGAAGGACATCACTAAGAAAGAAAATTCTAGACCAGTATCCCTCATGAACATAAACACAAAAATTCTCAACAAAATCCTAGCCAAAAGAATTCAGCAGTACATCAAAAAATTAATACATCATGACCAAGTGCATTTCATAAAAGGGATGCAAGGATGGTTCATTAGGAAACAATCAATGTAATAATTCACCATATAAATAAGAAAAAGGAAAAGGACAACATGATCATATTGATTGATGCAGAAAAGGCACCTACAATTATTCACGTAAAGTACATTTGATGCCATTGAATAAGAACTAAACGTTGCCATGCTCCTTGAAATGTAGAGAAAATTACAAAGTGAGATGTGGAATCACTGTCTAATCGCCAGACTTTAAGCCCACAATATCCAAGAAGGAAAAAAAACAGGAATGCCTTTTTATTTGATTTATCAAAACAATCCCTTTACTTCTGTGGTGGGGGAAGTGTGTGGCAAAGGATCTCTGCCATTGTTGTTGTTAGGTGCTGTTGAGTTGATTCTGACTCTTAGTGACCTTATGCACAACATAACAAAACATTCCCTGATCCTGGACCAGCCTCACTCACAATTATTAAACTTGAGCCCATTGCTGCTGCCTCTGTAACAGTCTGTCTCATTGGGGGTCTTCCTCTTTTTCACTGACCCGCCACTTTATCTCGTATGATGTCCTCCAGTGACTGGTCCCTCCTGAAATATATCCACAGTCTTACCATATGCAAAATGTTACTGCAAGTAAAGCTTGTCTTGAGATACAATCTAAATTATTAACAGTTTATATACTTTTATTGTGAATTGGATGAAGGTTTACAGAGAAGTTCATCAGATTCTATTCAATTACAATCATTAATCCCCTCCATGTAACAACAGTTTGCCCACTTCCGCCCTGTGGCTCATTTTTCCATTCTCCCTTTCTTCCCAATCCTTCTGAATTTTGTCCTTTTGATCTTGAATGAGCAGACCTTAAGTACTGTCGTTCTCACTATCTACCTACTGCTTGACTAAAAATTGGACTGTGCAGGTGACTTCTGTTCCAGACCTGAAGGTCATCAGGGGCCATCGTCTCAGCTTCCTCCAGTCTCTTTCTAACCAGTAAACCCAGTCTTTTTTATAGTTATGACTTTGTTTTCTCCCACTCTATTCAAGACCTTCTAACATGATCCATTTTAGAGCAGTTAGTAGTAGTAGCTGGGTGCCATCTAGTTCTTCTGGTCTGAGAATTGTGGTGACTTGTGTTCACATGTGTCAGTGGTCCATTGGACTAGTTTGATTCCAAGCATCTTCGATTCTCATGACTCCAAACTGAATTATTACTATTTTTTAAATGTTTTATTGTGAATTATATGATAGTTTACATGGAAGAACATTAGTTTTACATTCATTCTATCATATATCATTTCATTTCCATGGTTACAATCCCCCCCATGCTTCATCAACCAACCAAAGGGTATACCCTGCAAGCCTGCCCCCTACACCACCACCCCGACCCCAGTCTTCAACACACAGTCGCTCTCCCTCTCTTCATCTAAAGTCTCCAGCTGCTCCATGGCTCCACGTCATCATCTCTGCCTCATCTCAGGCATCACTGCTTCTCTGGGTAGAGTCTCGCTCTCGGCTCTTCTCCATTGATGGTCCTAGGGACCGCCGCTCCTAGACTGGAAAGTTAATCACTCCCTTCCTTGCTATAAAACTTCTACCTTTACATTTCCAACCCTCACAATCAGTCCTGATAACAATTACTCACTATTGTATCACAAGCGACCCTTCTGCATTTAATTTCATCAGCTTCACCTAGACAGATTGGATAGTACTCACTGGAGATTCTGCCTTCCTCCATGCCCCCTAGCTCTAGGTTCCCTCTTGAAAGCTTGTAAGCCAGTCACTTCTTGCCTTTGTAGTCCCCTCCTCCCCCCAGCCCCCCCAATTTGGGTATCCAATGTCTAAGTTGCCCATCTCTGTCTACTGTGTGTGTGGAGGGCGTGGGAATGATTCTTGCTGTAAGGATTTGTTCCCTCTTTTGAGCTACTGCATGCATAGGTGTAGGAAAACTGAATTATTTTTGTAATGCTTAAATTTGTGAGTCAATGTGAATTTCCATACAAACTTTACATCACAAAGGTACAATTGATTCAATCAAATAAGCCATTCCTTGCAGGACATATATATGTTATATCCACTTAAGTATGTAAAGACATAAGTACTACTAGGGCAAATAACCTGTCTGGATTTGCCCCTTATTTCTTCACTATACAATTTGACCATTTAATCCCCATCATAGAGAATGCAAGCAGTAAAGTGGTGGAGGTAGAGAATGAATGAATCAAGAAGATGTTAAGTATAATAACTGTGTTCTTCACTTAATGAGACTTACTGGTACAGTGTTTAAAGTGCTTGCCTGCTAACTGAAAGGTTCTAACCCATCATCTGCCCTGTGGGAGATAGATGAAGCAAGCTTTTTCTATAGAGACTGTAGCCATAGAAACCTAGGGGACTGATCCGCTCTTTCCTAAGTGTTGCTACGAGTTGGAATCAACTCCACGGCAGTGGGCTTGGGGTTCCTCACACTCTTGGTGGAAGAAAGTGTGAGAGGATGGAAGCTCTTTCTGAAGTCTGCAGGTCACAAATGAACACACTGCTGTTAGAAAGAGCCACACAGCTTTATACTCAAGGCTACCCATTCTTTGTTTCTTTGCAGAACGCTTCAATGTGTACCTCATGCCTACACCCAATCTGGATATTTATGGTGAATGTACAATGCAGATCACTCATGAGAATATCTATCTCTGGGATATCCACAATGCCAAGGTCAAGCTGGTGATGTGGCCCCTCAGCTCATTGAGGAGATATGGTCGGGACTCAACGTGGTTCACATTCGAGTCCGGAAGGTAAGTGCTCAGTAGGGTGGGAACAGACACTTTTGAAGGGAAGGTTGTGACCGTTGCTGGCATGGATGCCTGTTATTGTTGATTTGTAATTGTGTCTTCAGGTTCCTATTGCATACTTGAGTGAAGTTGTATAAATTACACGGCAGGATGATGGCTTCATTCAAAATAACTCTGGTATCTTCCATTAACATTAGTTTCAAAATTATCTCAGTAATGTACTATCATTTTGTGCAAATTATTCTAATATTCTATTTTGGTGTATCATCCTATAATAAGATTCTCATGAAATTCAGTATGTCTTTGCTTGTGTTACTCGTATTTTTTTTTGTTTGTTTTTATGTGAATTATGTGATAAGTTTACATGGGAGAGCATAAGTTTTACATTCATCCTATTGTATATTGTATCATTGCCATGGTTACAATCCCTCCATGCATCATCAACCAACCAAAGGGTATACACTGCAAGCCTGTCCCCTCGGTCATCAACACATAGTTCCTCTCCATCTCCAGGTCTAAAGTCCCCAGCTGCTCCGTCTCTCCATGTCATCATCTCTGCCTCTACCTCTGGTATCACTGCTAATCTGGGTAGGGTCCTGCTCTCTGCTCTTCTCCTTTGATTGTACCAGGAACCTCTGCTCCTTTTCCTACAAAACGTCTACCTTTATATTTCCAACTCTCATAGTCAGTCCTGATAACAATTATTCACTATCACTATCATATCACAAAAGACCTATCCATATCTCCTTTCATCAGCTCCACCCAGACAGATTGGATACTACTCAGTGGAGATTCTACCTTCCTTCGTGCCCTCTGGATCTAGGCTCCCTCTTGAGAGCTTGTAAGCTAGTCACTTCTTGCCATTGTAGTCCCCCTATTTTGTGTAATCAATGCCCAAGTTGCCTATCCCTATCTACTCTGTGTATGGAGGGGGT
>NW_006413111.1:0-465 GCF_000296735.1 Chrysochloris asiatica | reverse complement strand
GAAGTTGTCAAAAATGAAATGGAACGCATAAACATTGGTATCTTAGGCATTAGTGAGCTGAAATGGACTGGTATTGGCCATTTTGAATCTGACAATCACATGGTTTACTATGCCAGAAATGACAAACTGAAGAGGAATGGTGTTGCATTCATTGTCCAAAAGAACATATCCAGATCAGTCATGAGGTACAACAATGTCTGTGATAGGAAAATATTCATGCGCCTACAGGGAAACCCAATTAATACTGTTATTATTCAAATTTACTCACCAACCACTAAAGCCAGTGAGGATGAAATAGAAGAATTCTACCAATGTCTTCAATCTGAAATCAATCAAACATGCAATCAAGATGTATTGATCATTACTGGTGATTGGAATGCAAAGAGGAAGGATCAGCGGTTGGAAAATATGGCCTTGGTGATAGAAATGATGCTGGAGATCACATGATAAAATTCTATAAAACCA
>NW_006413110.1:5567-7782 GCF_000296735.1 Chrysochloris asiatica | reverse complement strand
AGGCTTGTTTTGTGGCCTAACACATGGTCTATTCTGGAGAATGTTCCATGTGCAGTGGTAAAGAATGTGAATTGTGCTGTAGTTGGGTTGAATGCACTACCCATCTATGAGGTCAAGTTGGTTGATTGTATTGTTTAATTCCTCTTTATCTTTGTTGAGTTTCTTTCTGGTTGTTCTAGCCATTTTCAAAAGTGGCATATTAAAATCTCCTACTAGCCTTGTAGATTTGTCTATTTCTTTCTTCAACTTTAGTGGCGTTTGCTTTTTATATCTTGGGGCTTTTTCATTGGAAGTGTAGATATTTATTATAGTTAAGCAATTTTGTTCCATTGACCCTTTAATCATGAGATAGTGTCCTTCTTTATCTCTTATGCTGGTTTTTGCCTTAAATTTTATTTTATCAGAAATTAGTATTGCCAGTCCTGCTCGTGTTTTGTTGTAGTTAGCTTGGTAGATTTTTTTCCATCCTTTAACTTTGAATCTGTTTTTGTCTTTGTGTGTAAGATGTGTCTCTTACAGGCAGCATATAGAAGAAGAATGCTTTCTTATCCATTCTGCCACTGTCTCTTAACTGTGTATTTAATCCATTGACATTCAGTGTAATTAGCAATAGGTATGAATTGTTGTTGTTATTGTTATGTACTGTGGAGTCAGTTCTGACTCATATTAATTAATTGTTGTTTTTATAGTTTTTTGCGGTGCTCTTGGTACCTTTGTTCTGCATGCCTTCTTGTGCTGACTTCATGTTTTTGTGCTCTTTCTTGTCATCTTCTTCTTAGTTTTTATGTTTCCATGTTCTTGGATTTTCATTTTCTTGGTATGCTATGACGTATTAATTTTCGTTTTCCTCCATTTCAAACAGTTTGTTTTATCCTGCAATCTACCTGGATCTCTATAACAATATTTTTCCCTTCTTTGAGATTGTAGTTATGTTTATATTTGACTGATCTCCCAGGTCCTCTGGATTCATTATAATTTTGTTTGTTTTGGACTCTTTTATATGCTGACTGAATTATGGGTGGTGTTACCACATCTGTCAATCTCTGGTTGTTGCCTGTTCTTGTTGGTTTTCAGTCCAAAGAAATTCCTTTAGGATGTTTTGAAGCTCTGGGTTGGCTTTGACAAAGTCTCTTAGCTTCTGTTTATCCTGGAATGTTTTGATTGCACTGTCATATTTTATTGACAGTTTTGCTGAGTAGATGATTCTTATAGATTTTCTGTCAGGGTTTTGTATATGTCTCACCATTGCCTTCTTGCTTGCGTGGTTTCTGCTTAGAGATCAGAGTTTAATCTAATTTACTTGCCTTTGTAAGCAACACTTCTTTTTTCCCTGGCTGCTTTTAGGATTCCCTCCTTGTCTTTGATTTTGGAGAGTTTGATTATGATATGTCTTGGTGATTTTCTTTTGGTGTCTATCCTTACTGGGTTTTGTTGAGCTTCTTGAATGTTTATCTTCTCATCCTTCAAGATGTTAGGGAAATTTTCTTTCAGAAGCTCAACTATCTCCTCTACAGACTTGTGTGATTCTTCCTGTTCTGGGATGCCAATAATTCTTAAGTTATTCCTCTTCATGTTGCCTAATGTGAATCCTAGTCTTTCTTCAGATTTTTTATCTTTTTTGCTTACTCTTCTATCTTAGCAATATTGAGAGATTTGTCTTCCAGATCACTGGTTCTGACTTTCATCACTTCAGTTCTACTCCTTTGCCCTTTCAGTGTATTGTTCATTTCCGATATTTTATTATTAATCGTTTGAATCTCTTTTTGCAAGTTTTGAATTGTTTCCAATACTCTATCTAACTTATTTGATTGTTCCTGTGGCAATTTCCAGACTTCTTCTTTATTTTTCTCCACACCTATGGAGCATTTGGCTGCACTCAGTATTACCCTACTGAACTCCTTCTCAGGCAGTTCCAATGCCTGCCCTCCTAATGGAAAGGCTAGGTCTACCTACAGCTCATTTGTCACAGTTTATCTTTTTTTTAATTTCTGGACATGTGCCAATATCTTTTGTTGTTTCTTGGACATTTTCAACAATTAGATGTATTTTCAATAATTAAATTAATGCCTATTGTTGTATTATTAAACTTATTGAGTGTTTCCTGGTAGATGTGATCAGGACACAGGCTTCCCTTTTCACATCTGTTATTATTCAATTGTGAGTAATATTTAGCAAGTGTTGGCTAGCTATGTAATATGTAGCTATTGATATTGTC
>NW_006413110.1:0-4822 GCF_000296735.1 Chrysochloris asiatica | reverse complement strand
AAACAAACAAACAAATGTAGCAAACTAGTCCAGTAGCCTTTGCTGAACAGATCAGTGTACATGCACAGTAGAAACCTCCAGTGGTTTCTGGGATGTCCACTTGCTCACACATGCCTTGTAGTCACCGCCATGGAGGTGCACTGACAGAGAATGAGAAATGATTGGAAGAAAGATTGTTCACATGTTTATTTGTGACTACTGATTAGTTCTCTGTGTATCCACAGTGTTCTCTCAAGATGTCTGTGCCCTTTTCCCTTTAGTGTTTTTAGTGGATGTTGGCTTTCCATACTGATCTTGCATATAGTAGCTGGTGTTGGGTCTTGCCTTTTATGTTGGGGTTTTACAGGGTGCAAACACGGCTTGGCTGTATGGCCAACCACTTATTTTTGATACAATGACTTTATATATTCTTTCCATCTTTTTACGATGCTTCCTGCATTGTTCAATATTTTCCCATAGAATAATTCAACATTACACGTTGAGGCATCAATATTTTCTTAGGTTCTTTCAGCTTGAGAAATGATACACATATTCTGCCTTTTCAGTTTTCTCCAGGCCTTTGCACATTTCATGTTAATACTTTACTTTATTTTCCCAAGATAACTTTGAAATTTTCTATTCAGCTCTTTTTATCATTTTTTCTTCCATTTACCTTAGCTACTTTGTGGTCAAGAGCAAATTTTAGTCTGACATCTCTTATGGTCTTTTCTTTCTTTCCTGTCCTTTTAATGACCTTTTGCTTTCTTCATGTACAATGTTCTTGATGTCATTCTACAAAGCCTCTCATATTTAGTCATTACTATTTAATATATCAAATCTGTTCTTGAGATGGTCACTAAATTCAGGTGGAATACACTCAAAGTCTCATTTTGGCTCTCATTGACTTGTTTTCATATTCATCAGCATCAGACTGAACTTGTGTGTGAGCAGTTGATGATCTATTCCAGTCCAGTCTTGGCCTTGTTTTTGCTGATGATATAGATCTTCTCCATTACCTCCTTCCACATTTTTAGAAAATTGGTTCCAGTGTTTTGAATTGTATTCCATCAGCAAATGAAGGTCCTTTAATACTTTGCTATATCTACATCATTAAGATCAACTCTACTTAGAGGAAGTAGCTCTTCCCCAATAGTATTTTGAGTGCCTTCCAACCTGAAGGACTCATCTTTTGGCACTATGTTAGACAGTGTTGTACTGTTCATAAGGTTTTAAATGGCTAAACTTTCAGAAGTCTGTCTTTCTCCCTAGTCTGTCTTATTTTGGACATGTCCACCATGCTTGACCCTACTGGTATTAAAATACCAGTGACACAACTTCCAGCTTTAAACAATACACAAGCTACCAAAGTACCACAGGCTGACAGAGTAGTGGTGCCATTAGTCATTGTTGTTGTTAGGTACCTTCAAGTTGGTTCTGAATCACAGAGACCTTATGTGCAACAGAATGAATCACTGTCCAGTTCTGCACTATCCTCAAAATTGTTATTACGCTTGAGCCTCTTCCTGCTGCCACTGTTCCAATCCATCTCATTGAAGATTTTCCTTTTTATTGCTGACCCTCCATTTTGCCAGCATGATGTCCTTCTCTGGAGATTGGTCCATCTTGATAATATGCCTGAAGTATGAGAGACAAAGTCTTGCCATCCTGACTGCTAAAGATCATTTTGGATGTACTTCTTCCAACAAAGATTTGTTTGTTCTCTGGCAATCCATGATACCTTTAATGATCTCTAACACCATAATTCAAATTCATCAATTGTTCTAAGGTCTTCCTTGTTCATTCTCCAACTTTTGCCTGCATATGAGGTTATTGAAAGCACTATAGCTTGGGTCAGGAACATCTTAGTTTTCAACTGACATCTTTGTTCTTAGAACAGTTTAAAGAAGTCTTGTACAATGCAATACATCATCATTAGGGAAATGCTTATCAAAACTACAGTGAGGTACTTTTTTTATGCCTACTATGATTGCTATAAACAACAACAATAAAGGCAAAATAATAGAGATTGGCTAGGAATGGAAGGGATTTGAACCTTCATCCATTGTAGGTGGGAATGTAAAATGATAGAATTTCTATGAAAAACAATTTTTAGAAGGTCTTCAAGAATTTAAACATTAAGATTACCATATGATACAACATTTATACTCTTAGGGATAGTATAGTGAGTTATCCGTTATGCTATTAACTACAAGGTCAACAACTATCCAAGGTTACTATGACTTAGAATTGACTTGACGACATACAGCAGCAGCAGGGATATACAAAAAAAAAAACAAAAGAAAACTTGAAAGCAGAAGCACAGATACATGTACACAAATGTTTATTAAAATATTGTTCACAATTGTCAAAAGATGGAAACACCCTTAATGTTCATCAACAAGAGAGTGGATAAACAAAATGTGGTGTATCTATCAAATGATCTGTAGAGCCTCAGTCATAAAGAAAAATGAATTCTTGATACATACTACAATATGGATGAACCTTAAAAAGAAATACTATGCTGAGTGAATGAAGTCCATCAAATAAGGACAAATATTCTTTTATCTCACTTATATGAAATACCTAAAGTAGTCAAATGCATAATTACAAAAGTGTATTAGGGGTTGACAGACAGAAGGAAGGAGAAAGGGGAAGCCATTACTTAGGAGACAAAGCTTCTCTTCAGGATGAGGAGAGACTTTGGTAGTAGATAATCAGTGTGATGGAAGTACACATGCAAAAATGTGGATGCATAAAATGTTTTGATAGGTATGTATGTGTTGTTATTGTTAAGTTTCTTTGAGTTGGTTCCAACTCACAGTGTTTGTAAGGAGTGAATGGTGGTTTTGAACCTCCAAGCTTGCAGATAGCAGTCCAGTTCTTATCCTAGAGCACCACACCAGGACTCCTGCATACATTTACCTCCAAACAAAAGAGTGAACCTGTTCATATTCTAACCACTCTGCTCAGAAAATGAGGAATACTAACTATTGTGAGGCAGGAAAAGGAAATTGGGGTAGATAATGTAAAGCTCAAAAGATAATAAATGTTGACTGATCAAAGTAGAACTTTGCTTCAATTTGTTGTGTGGCATTTTGCTGTTGTCTTCCTGGTCACAGTATCTTTAGAAAGAGTTAAAAATTTTTGATCAAATGGCACACTATTAAATAATTGAATTTGTACTTTAAATTTGATCCACATTCTTTAAACCAAGTGCAAATAATAAAATGTACCAAGGGAGATTCATATTTTTGTAATTTTCAGTGGATTTTAATGAACTTTTATTTAAGGTTACAAAGATCTGGAGTCAGAAAAAGAAGAACACATTCAGCATTTCTCAAGCTGGGGGAACTGAAGAAAACATTCAAGGCTTGAGTTTCATTGTTGGATACTCTGGGCAAATTATTGAATGATACAGAAAGCATCAAGAGAAGATGGAAGAAGTACACAGAGTCACTGTACCAAAAGGAAATGGTGGGTGTTAAACCATTTCAAGAGATAGCATATGATCAAGAGCCACTGATACTAAAGAAAAAAGTCCACGGTGCATTGAAAAAATTGGCAAAGAACAAGGCACCAGGAATTAATGCAATAAAAAATGAAATATTTTAAGTGAGGTGGCATAGGATGCACTCACTCATCTATGCCAAGAAATTTGGAAGATAATTATCTGGCCAACCAATTGGAAGAGATCTGTATTTGTGCCCATTCCAAAGAGTAACCCAATGGAATGCAGAAATCATCGGACAATATCTTTGATATTCCATGTGAGTAAAGTTTTGCTAAAGGTAATACAGAAATGGCTGCAAGCATACATTGACAGAGAACTTCCAGAGGTTCAAGCTGGATTCAGAAGAGGCTGTGGAACAAGGAATATCATTGCTGATGTCTGATGGCTCTTGGCTGAAAGCAGAGAATACCAGAAAGATGTTTGTTGTTGTTGTGATGTACCGTGTGTGCTTTATTGACTACACGAAGGTGTTTTTGATTGTGTGGATCATGACAAGCAGTGGACAACATTGCGAAGTATGAGTATTCCAGAACACTTGATTGTGCTCCTGAGGAATCTGTACATAGCCCTAGAAGCAGCTGTTTGAACAGAACATGGGAACATTGAATGGTTTAAAATTAAGAAAGGTGTGCGATAGGATTGTATTCTTTCACCATACTTATTCAACTTGTATGCTGAGCACATACTCTGAAAAGCTGGGTTCTATGAAGAAAAACATGGCATCAGGATTGGAGGAAGACTCATTAACAACCTGTGATATGCATAAACAACCTTGTTTGCTGAAAGTGAAGAGGACTTAGAACATTCACTGTTAAAGATCACAGAGCACAGCCTTCAGTATGGATTGCATGTCAATGTAAAGAAAGCAAAAACCCTCACCACTGGACCAATAAACAACATTCTTATCACTTGAGAAAAGATTGAAGTTTTCAAGGACTTCATTCTTCTTGGATCAACAATCAACACTTATGGAAGCAGCAGTCAGGACCTCAAATGATGTATTGCATTAGGTAAATCTGCTGCACAAGACCTTTTTAAAATGTTGAAGAGCAAAGATGTCAACTTGAGGACTAAGGTGCACCTGACCCAAGCCAAGGTAGTTTCAATAACCTCATACGTATGTGAAAGCTGGGCAGTGCATAAGAAAGACCATAGAAGAATTGACACATTTGAGTTATTTTGTTGGAGGAGAATATTGAAAGTGACATGGGCTGTCAAAAGAACAAATGGATCTGTGCTGGAAAAAGTACAGATAGAGGGCTCTTGGGAGGCTTGGATGGCCAAACTTTGTCTCTCTTGCTTCTGACATATTGTCAGGAGGGACTAGTTGCT
>NW_006413109.1:7292-7854 GCF_000296735.1 Chrysochloris asiatica | reverse complement strand
TCCAAAGAAAGGAAACCAAACAGAATGCGGAAAACATCAGACAATCTCTTTGATATCTCAAGCAAGTAAAGTTTTGCTAAAGGTAATAGAGAAACGGCTACAATCATACATTGACAGAGAATTTCCAGAGGTTCAAGCCGAATTCAGAAGCATCCATGGAACGAGAGATATCATTGCTGATATCCAATGGCTCTTGGCTGAAAGCAGAGAATATCAGAAAGATATTTACCTGTGCTTTATTGACTACGCAAAGGCTTCTGATTGTGTGGATCGTGACAAGCTATGGACAATGTTGCGAAGTATGAGTATTCCAGAACACTTAATTGTACTCATGAGGAATCTGTACCTGGACCAAGAAGAATTTCTTCAAACAGAACATGGGAACACTGAATGTTTCAAAATTAAGAAAGGTGTGCGACAAGGCTGTATTCTTTCACCATACTTATTCAACCTGTATGCTGAGCAAATAATCCGAGAAGTTGCATTCTATGAAGAAAAATGTGGCATCAGGATTGGAGGAAGACTCATTAACAATCTGCAATATGCAGATGATACAACCTTG
>NW_006413109.1:2890-4616 GCF_000296735.1 Chrysochloris asiatica | reverse complement strand
TTATTTGGTTCAGAGGTTTAGTATCATGGTTTGATGGGACATCCCAATTAATTGGCCTGTTAATATTTAGTACATCTTTTCTAACTCCTTTTTCTGTTGTTAGGTGCCATTGAGTCAGTTACAACTCATAGCAACCTTACGCACAGCAGCATGAAACCTTGCCATGTCCTGGGCCATCCTCAGAATTGTTATTGTTTGGGCCTTTTCTTGCTGCCACTATGTCAACCCATCTCTTTGCAGGTTTCTCTCTTTTTCACTGACTCTCTGTTTTACCAAACATTACGTTTCCCCCAAGGAGAGATCCTTTCTGACAACATGTCCAAGAATGAGAGATTAAATCTTACTATGCTCACTTAAAAAGAGAATTATGGCTATACTTTTTGTTTGTTTTTTCTTTTGACAGTCCATGGCACTTTCAAGATTCTTCACCAACACCATAATTCAAATGCATCAATTATTCTCCAGGCTTCCTTATTCACTGTCCAAATTTCATGTGTATATAAGGAGATTGAAAATGCCATAGCTTGGGTCAAGCACACTTCAGTTTCAAAGTGACATCTTTGCTCTTTAACATTTTAAAGAGGTCTTTTGTAGCAGATTTGCCTAATGCATTGCATCATTGGATTTCTTGACTGTGTTTCCAAGAGTCTTGATTATGGATCCAAACCAAATGAAATCTTTGACAATTTCAATCTTTTCTCCATTCAGTTGTGAAAAATTTTCATTTTCTTTACATTGAGGTGCAATCCATACTGAAGGTTGGAGTCTTTGATCTTCAGCAAGATTTCAGCAAGCAAGATTGTATTGTCTGCATATCATAGGTTACTAATGATTCTTCTTCTAATCCTGATGCCACCTTCTTCTTCATATACTCCAGCTTCTTGGAATATTTGCTCTCAGCATACAATATAATACAGGTATACAATCCTGACACTTACTTTTCCTGATTTTAAGTCATTCAGTAATACCTTGCTATGTTCTAACAATAGCCTCTTGATCTATGTACAGGTTCCTCATTAGTACAAGTAAGTGTTCTGGAATGTTCATTCTTTGCAATGTTGTCTATAATTTCTTATGATCCACACAGGCAAATGTGTTTGCATAGTCAATAAAGCACAAATAAATATCTTTCTGATATTCTCTGCTTTCAGCCAAGATGCATCTGAGCTCAACAATGATATTGCTCATTATACATTCTCTTCTGAATCCTACCTGAATTTCTGGCAGCTCCCTGTCAATGTACTACTACAGCCATTTTTAATTATCTTTATTAATCAAAATTTTACTTGCAAGTCATATTAATGACACTGTGCAATGATGTCCATATTCAGTTGGGTCACTTTTTTTTTTTTAGAATTAGTACAAATGTGAATCTTTTCCAAATGATTTGCAAGTATTGTCTGCCAATTTTTTTTTTAACAGAGGAGTGAATTACTCCAGGGCTGCATAAGTTTGTTGAAAAATGTCAATTTGCATTCTGTCAATGCCTAGAGGTTTGAAGTCTTTTTTTTTTTTTTTTTTTTGCCAATGCCTTCAATGCACTTACTAGTTTTTTTTGTTGCTTTTTTTCTGAATCATCAGTTCTTGCACATGTATTACCTATAAAAATGGTTGAATATTGACCAATTATTTTTGGTACTATGACTCTGTATTACTTCCATCTTGTTTGATTCATACTTTATGATTAAATATTTTACAAAAGTTGTTGTTAGGTGCCATCCAGTCA
>NW_006413109.1:0-1760 GCF_000296735.1 Chrysochloris asiatica | reverse complement strand
GCAATGATATAACTCATTTGCAGCCTATTCTGAATCCAACTTGAACCTCTGGAAGTTCTCTGTCATTGTATGCTTGCAGCCAACTCTGTATTACTTTTAGTAAAATGTTACTTGTATGGGATTTCAAAGATATTGTCTGATGATTTCCACTTTCTATTGGGTCACCTCTCTTTGGAATGGGCACGATTATGGATCTCTTCCAATCAGAGAGTTGTCTTCCAAATTTCTTGGCATAGATGAGTGAGTACCTCCAGTGCTGCCTCACATTCTTGAAAGATTTCAATTTTTATTCCATCAGCTCCTGGTGCCTTGTTCTTTGCCAATTCCTTCAATGCACCTGGGACTTCTTCCTTCAGTATCGTTGGCTCTTGAGCATATTCTACCTCTTGAAATGGTTGAACATCAACCATTTCATTTTGGTACAGTGACTCTGTATATTCTTTTCATCTTCTTTTGATGCCTTCTGCATCATTCAATAATTTGCCCAGAGAATCTTTCAACAACGAAAGTCAAGGCTTGGATTTTTTCTTCAGTTTCTCCATTGAGAAATGCTGAACATGATCTTCCTTTTTGGTCTTTCTGATTCCAGATCTTTGCACATTTTGTTGTAATATTTGGTTTTATCTTCTCAAACTGATCTTTAAAATTACCTGTTCAGTTCTTGTACCTCCTCGTTTCTTCCATTTGCTTTTACATCTCTACACTGGAGATCAAGTTTCAGTGTCTCTTCTGACATCCATTTTCACATTTTCCTTCTTTCTTGTCTTCTTAATGACTTTTTGCTTTCTTCCTGTATGATGTTCTTGATGTCATCCCACACCTCTTCTGGTCTTCAGGCTTTAGTGTTTAATGTATCAAATCTGTTCTTCAGATGATCTCTATTTCAAGGTCGAATTTTGGCTCTCATAGAGTCTTCAATCATAAGCCTTTCTGTAGTCAATAAAGCACAGGTAAACATCTTTCTGATATTCTTTGCTTTTAGGAAAGATCCATCAGACATCAATCATGATATTTCTTGTTCCGTGTCCTTTTCTAAATCCAGCTTGAACCTCTGGAAGTTTTCTGTCAAGGTATGCTTGTAATTGTTTCTGCATTATTTTAGTAAAACTTTACTCGCATGGGATGTCAAAGAGATTGTCCAATGATTTCCACATTCCATTTGGTCACCTCTCTTTGAAATGGGCACATATATGGATCTCTTCCAATCAGTCGGCCAGATAGTTGTCTTCCAAATATCTTGGCATAGATGAGTGAGTACCTCCAGTGCCACCAAACTTTCTTGAAAATTTTCAATTTTTGTTCCACCAATTCCTGGTGCATTGTTCTTTGCCAATTCCTTCAATTCACCTTTGACTTCTTCCTTCAGTATCATTAGGTCTTGATCATATGTTACCTCTTGAAATGGTTGAACATCAGCCATTTCATTTTGGTACAGTGACTGTGTATTCCTTCCGTCTTCTTTTGTTACCTAAGCCATGATATTTTCAATAACCTTATATGCAGGCAAAAGCTCGACAGTGAATAAGGAAGACCATAGAAGAATTGTTGCTTTTGAGTTACGGTGTTGGAGGAGAATATTGAAAGTGCCATGGGCTGCCAAAGAACTAACAGATCTGTGTTGGAAGAAGTACAGCCAGAGTGCTCCATGGAGGCCAGGATAGCCAAACTTCATCTCTCATACTTTGGGCATATTTTCAGGAGCAACCAGTCACTGAAGAAAGAAATCATGTTTGGTAAGGTGGAGGGTCAGAGAAAAAGAG
>NW_006413108.1:6717-7331 GCF_000296735.1 Chrysochloris asiatica | reverse complement strand
AACTCAAGAAGACAAAATCAAATATTAAAATGGAAAATGTAAGACATGGAGTGAGAAAACCAAAAGGGAAAAACATGCATACCATTTCTCAAGCTGAGGGAATTGAGGAAAAAATTCAAGTTTCTACTTAAAACACTGAAGAATTCAATGGACAGATATTGACCGATGTCAAAAGCATCAAAAGAAGATGGAAGGAATACATAAAGTCATTGCACACACACACAAAAATGGTTGGTGTTCAATCATTTCAAGAGGTAGCATGTGATCAAGAGGTAATTATTCTGAAGGAAACAATGAGTTAACCCAAGGTTCATAGAAGGCATTGGCAAATAACAAGGCACAGGAAATTGATGGTCTACAAATTGATCATATGCTACCTTTTGAAATCGTTGAACATCAACCATGTATTTTTGGTACAATGACTCTGTGTATTCCATCCAACTTGTTTTGACGCTTTTTTCAACGCTTAGTATTTTGTGCATGTTGTCAGGTGCCATCGAGTCAGAACCGACTCATAGTGACCCCATGCACAGCAGAATGAAACAATGTCTGATCCTGGGCCAACCTCACTACCACCGCCACACTCGATGCCATCAATGATGCCACCTGGCTGA
>NW_006413108.1:0-5647 GCF_000296735.1 Chrysochloris asiatica | reverse complement strand
GTAGAATTCTTCTATTTCATCTTCATTGACTTTATTGGTTGGTGCATAAATTTGAATAATGGTGGTATTAACTGGGCTTCCCAGTAGGCTCATGGATATTATCCTATCACTTACAGCATTTTACCTTATGACTGATCTGGATATGTTCTTTTTGACAATGAATGCAACACCACTCCTTTTCAATTTGTCATTCCCTGCATAGTAAACCATGTGGCCCCCAGATTCAAAATGGCCAATACCAGTCCATTTCAACTCACTAATGCCTAAGATATCAATGTTGATACGTTCCATTTCATTTTTCACAACTTCCAGTTTTCCCAGATTCATACTTCATACATCCCATGTTCTGATTTTCAATGGATGTTACAGCTGTTTCTCTTCATTTTGTGTTGTGGCCCATCAGCAAATGAAGGTTCTGTGCACTTTTCTCCCCTGAGATTAACTGTATTTATGTCATCGTGGTCAACTCTACTTTGAGTAGGCTTTTTTTTCCCCCAGTAGGATTCTGAGTGCCTTCCCACCTTCCGGTCCTGTATCTGACAATGTTTCTGTTATTCATAGAGTTTTCAGTGACTAGTGATTCGGAACTAGTTTGTCACTCTTTCTTCCTAGTGTGTCTTTGGAAGCTCATCTGAAACCTGTCCATCATGGGTGACCCTGCCAGTTATTTAAAATGCCAGTGGCATAGCCCTCAGAATCATAGCTACTCAAGCCACCACAGCATGACAGACAGACGAGTGGTGGCCGTTTGGTTTTATGTTGATAGTGTCACTTTAAATTTTGATGTAATCAAGATGCAATCAAGATGTTATCTCCTGATACTATCAATCCTGATACAATCAAAATGTTCTCTCCCAAGATGACGGCTCCTAGAACAGCTGAGTGTCTTGATCCAGAATACAATGGATTTCTGGATTCCCTTCAAATTCCCCAGCTGTAAACCCTCCGATCCACCAAACATAACTTTATATATGTTTCAGAGTTCCAACACTATCTTGTGAGCCCTCTTGGCTTGGTGTTCCATGTTTTTGTTGACCGAGCTCCTCACTACAGATCTACCCGATCCGCTATCTTGAAGGAGCAAGGCCTGGTAGTTTAGTGGTTAGATCTTGCTGCTTTGAAGATTGCGCTGCTTCAAAGATCTCACTTCGAAGATTCTCCTATTAACCCCCCTATATCTACCTGCACACCTCTACGGTAGTGATTAAAGGAGGGTCCTGAGAAGCTTCTAATTACACACACTGATGGTGTAGCACGGGACAGTTGACCACAGATTCATTTCTGTTCTAAAGTGGTAATTTTTGTCTATGTATTTATATTACTTCTGATTTTGGTCCTTTTGATCACACATCTTTCATGGAGGTGAGAGCTTTTTCTCCCTATGTTACCCAAGAAGAGGCAGAAATTGTGGCCATATAGCCAAGCTATAAAGCATACCCCATAATATTCCACCACTGAGACAAGACCCAACAACACCCACTAAGCATTACATGTGATAAGGGATGCCTGTCTCCTGATCATATTAAACAGGAGACACCCAGTAATCAAACAACTAATGTTTAAGTATTCACTTAAGCTTAAAAATGGGGGAGGGGATAATAATAATAACAAAAATAATAATCATGATTAATAAAAAAACAACAAACCTTATCAAAACACATCCAAGACCAGAAGAGAATAGCTGATGCAAATGATCTGGAAACAGACAAAGGCTTTGTAGAGCAGGAAGAGCAGGTTCTGGATATGTCTGAGAAAGAATTCAGAAGAATGACATGGAAGCAAATTCAAATGCTCTGAAAAGGGGTGGAGGAAAACAAGGAAGAAGTCAGGAAAGTACTACAGGAGCAAACAAATAAGATTGATACAGCATTGTAAACAATTCAAAGCCTGCAAAAAGATGTCCAGATGATCAATAATATGATATCAGAAATGGACAATAGGCTGAAAGGGGAAAGGAGCAGACTAGAAGAGATGGAAGCCAAAACTAGTGAGCTAGAAGACAAATCACTCAATACTGCCAAGATAGAAGAGCAAGCAGCTAAAAGGATTTAAAAAAATCTAAAGAGAGACCAAGATTCATGCTGGATAACATGAAGAGGAATAATGTAAGAATTATTGGCATTCTGGAACAGGAAGAATCAGAGAAGTCCAAGGAGGAGATAGTTGAAGGGGTTCTGGAAGAAAATTTCCCTAACATCTTGAAAGATGAGAAGATAAACCTTCATGAAGCCAAACATACCACAGGAAGGATAGACCTCAAAAGAAAGTCTCCAAAACATATAATAATCAAGCTCTCCAAAATCAAAGACAAGAAAAGAATACTAAAAGTATCCAGGGAGAAGAGAAATGTCACTTATAAAGGCAAGCAAACTAAATTAAGCTCTGACTATTCATAACAAGCCATGCAGGCAAGAAGGCAATGGGGAGACATATACAAAGCCCTACAAGAAAAAAACTGTTAACCAAGAATTGTCTATCCAGTAAAACTATCAATCAAATATGATGGTATGATCAAGACATTCCTGGATAAACAGAATCTGAGAGATTTTATCAAAACAAACCCAGCACTTCAAAACATCCTAAAGGGAGTTCTGTGGACTGAAATCCAACAAGAACAGACAACAAACAGAGATTGTCAGTCATGGCAACACCACCTGGAACTCAGTCAACAGATAGCAGAGTCCATAACAGAACAAGACTACAACAACAAACTCAAAGGAGCTGGGAGGTCAACTAAAGACAAAAATATATCAATGTCAAAGCAGGGACAAGCGTAGCAACAGAGTCCCAGGTGGTGAGGATGCCAGGTATATTACAGGGTACAACTGATTATCTTAAATACAGAAAAAAGTTAGTAGACTACAAAGTAACCACAAAGAAAGTTAATACTTCACAACTTACCATAAAAATAAATTCCCAATCTGAACAAGTGAAAATGAAAATTAAGAAGAAACTGTCAAGAAAAAGCACAAAACCCACAAACCCAACACAAGAAGGAATGCAGAACAAAAGAACGAATAGCACTGCCAAAAACGTAACATAATGGCAGCAATTAATTCATACCTAGCAATTATTATATTGAATGTCAATGGATTGAATGCACCAATGAAGACAGAGAGTGCTAGAATGGATAAGAAAACAAGACTCTTCAACATGCTGCTTGCAAGAGACACACCATACACACAAAGACAAAAACTGACTAAAAGTTAAAGAATGGAAAAAAAAAAATTTACCAAGTTAACTTCAACAATAAACAAGCAGGAGTGGCAATACTAATCTCTGACAAAGTAAACTTTAAGATAAAAACCAGCATAAGAGACAAAGAAGGACACTATCTCATGATCAAAGGGTCAATTGAGCAAGATGACATAACCATAATAAATATATGTGCTCCCAATGAAAGAATACCAAGATACATGAAGCAAACTTTACTGGAATTGAAGCAACAAATAGATAAATCTACAATTATAGTTGGAAATTTTAATATGCCACTTTCAAAAAGGGACAGAACAACCAGAAAAAACTTGACAAAGCTACAGAGGAACTAAACAATACAATCAACCATCTTCAACTCATAGATGTATACAGAGCATTCACTCCAACAACAGCACAATACACATTATTCTTCAGTGCACATGGAATGTTTTCCAGATTAAATCATGTGTTAGGTCACAAAGCAAGCCTCTATAAATTTACAATCATCAAAATTCTATAGAGCATGTTCTCAGACCACAATGATATAAAATGAGAAATCAACAATAAGAGGACCAAGGCAATATAGTCAAATACATGGAACTTAACAACACCCTACTGGAAAGCAACTGGGTAAAAGAACAAGTTAAATGTGAATTCACAAAGTTCCTAGAAACAAACGAGAATGAAAACACAGCATACCAAAATCATTGGGACATGGCAAACGCAGTCCTGAGATGACAATTTATTGCGATAAATGTGAATATCCAAAAAGAAGAAAGAACCAAAATCAACACATTAACACAGCATCTTCAAAAATTAGAAGCAGACCAGCAGAGGGAACCTACAGTCACCGAAATAAAGGAAATAATAAAGATAAGAGCAGAAATAAATGAGATGGAAAACCAAAAAACTATAAAAAGAGTCAACAGAATAAGAAGCTAGTTCTTTGAAAGGATTAATAAAATTGACAAACCATTGGCAAAGCTAACTAAAGAAAAGAGGGAGAGAACACAAATAAATTGCATGAGAAACCACATGGGTGAAGTCACAACAGAACCAAATAAAATCAAAAGGATAATAACAGAATACTATGAAGAGTTGTACTCCAATGAATTTGATAACTTAGATGAGATGGATATATTCCTAGAAAAACACGACTTACCTAAACTTATTCAAAGTGAAGAAGAAAATTCGAATAAACACATAACAAAAGAAGAAATTGACAAGGTCATCAAAAAACTCCCAACAAACAAAAGCCCAGGCCCAGATGGCTTCACTGGTGAGTTCTACCAAGCATTCAGAGAAGAACTGTCACCAATTCTACTTAAATTATTCCAGAACATAGAAGAGGATGTAGAACTCCCTAATACTTTTTATGAAGCAAGCATAACCCTCATACCAAAACCATAGAAGGACATCACTAAAAAAGAAAAGTATAGACCAATATCCCTCATGAACATAGATGCAAAAATTCTCAACAAAATCCTAGCCAATAGAATCCAACAGGACAACAAAAAATATAATATATCAAGACCAAGTGGGTTTCATAAAAAGGATGCAAGTATGGTTCAACATCAGGAAAACAATCAACATAATCCATCATATAAATAAGAAAAAGGAAAACAACCACATGATCATATGGATTCGTACAGAAAAGGCATTTGACAAAATCCAATATCCATTCCTGATAAAAACACTCAACAAAGAAGGAATTAAAGGTAAATTCCTCAATACAATCAAGAGGATATATATACAAAACCAAGAGCCTACAACATGTTCAATGGAGAGAAACTGAAAGCCTTCCCTCTGCGAACAGGAACCAGACAAGGATGCCTTTTGTCACCACTCCTATTCAATATTGTGCTGGAAGTTTTAGCCATTGCTATACACCAGGATAGAGAAATTAAAGACATCCAAATTGGCAAAGAGGAATTAAAACTCTCCTTATTTGCAGAGGATATGATCCTATACATAAAGAATCCCAAAAACTCAGTAAAAAAATGATTAGAACTCAACGAAAGATTCAGCAAAGTGGCAGGATATAAGATCAACATACAAAAATCAGTTGGGATTGAGTGATGCGGCACTTCCCTGACCAAGCAACTCAGGTAGGGAAGTCTCCGGGGAAAAGAGGCAGAATTGCACATAGGAAACCTCTGTCTAGCAGACAGATAGCCTTTGAACAAACATAAGATCTTATATTTCAAAATTCTGAACTTGTTTTTTTAAAAGATCAAATTGCTGATGAATTACAGGCATTTTAAGCTTTTGTCTGCCTGCACGCGGCTCCCACATCCACGCCCATGCTGGCAAGTGTCTTTGCCCCCTGCAGACATTGGAATGCAGGGCGAGAGCAAACCCACTTAGAAGGCTGCATTTCCAGAGAAAAGGAAGCATAAACTAACAAAGCTGAACAAAAGAGAGGGATATCGGCATGGATATCAGGGAATTC
>NW_006413107.1:6337-7275 GCF_000296735.1 Chrysochloris asiatica | reverse complement strand
CCCCAACAAGATGGATCAGCCAGGTGGCATCATTGATGGACTCAAGTGTGGCAGCGGTAGTGAGATCTCTTCCAATCAGTTGGCCAGATAGTGATCTTCCAAATTTCTTGCCATAATGAGTGAGGGCCTCCTGTGCCATCTCACTTTCTTGAAAGATTTCAATTTTTATTCCATCAATTCCTGGTACCTTGTTCTTTTCCAATTACTTCAATGCCCTTGGACTTCCTCTTTCAGTATCATTGGCTCTTGATTATATGCTACCTCTTGAAATGGTAGAATATGAACCATTTTCTTTTGGTACAGTGCCTCTGTGTATTCCTTACATCTTCTTTTGATTCTTTCTGCACCATTTAATAATTTGCCCAGCAAATCCTTCAATAATGAAAGTCGAGGCTTGAATTTTGTCTTCAGTTTCCCCAGATTGAGAAATGTTGAGCATGTTTTTCCTTTTTGGTTTTCTGATTCCAGATCTTTGCATATTTTGCTGTAATATTTGACTTTGTCTTCTCGAGCTGACCTTTGAAATTTTATGTTCAGCTTCTGTACCTCTTCATTTCTTCCATTTGCTTTAGCATCTGTACGCTGGAAAGCAAGTTTCAGTGTCTCTTCTGACATCTATTTTGACCTTTTCCTTCTTTATTCTCTTCTTAATGACTTTTTGTTTTCTTCATGTATGATGTTCTTGATATCATCCCACAACTCTTCTGGTCTTCAGTCTTTAGTGCTGAATGTATCGAATCTATTCTTCAGGTGACCTCTATATTCAGGTGGGATATATTCAAGGTCATCTTTGGCCTTCGTGGACTTTGTTTTCATTTTCTTCAGCTTTAGTTTGAATTTACACATGAGCAATTGATGGTCTATTCCACAATCTTCCTCTGGCCTTCTTTTGACTGATGATATGGAGCTTTTCCATCATCTCTTTCCGCAGATGTAGT
>NW_006413107.1:3627-5111 GCF_000296735.1 Chrysochloris asiatica | reverse complement strand
ACATTCTATGTTCCAATTATTAATGGATGTTTATAGCTGTTTGTCTTAATTTTCACTTGTATACCATCAGCAAATGAAGGTCCCGTGGGCTCTACTCTCACGGGCTTTACTCCATTTGCATCATCACTTTCAACTCTATTATGAGGAGGCAGCTCTTCTCCAGTCGCATTTTGAGTGCCTCCAACTTGAAGGGCTTATTTTCCGGCACTACATCTGACAGTGTTTTTCTGCTATTCATAAGGTTTTAATGACTGAAAATTCTGAAGTAGTTTGTCAGTTTTTCTTCCTAGTCTGTCTTCATCTGGAAGCTCATCTGAAACCTGTCCTCCATGGGTGACCCTGCTGGTATTTAAAATACTCATGGCATCGCTTCCAGAATCACAGTAACTCACAAGCCACACAGTACCACAAACCGGCAGACAAGTGGTAGTTATGATCTATAGCAGCAAAAACCAATAGTTAAAACCGTTGACTGAAATTACAGCTGAAGATTAAGGATTAGGATCCAGGAGTTTTTTCATGGCTCATCTAGAGTAATTAGCATATTACAGATGCACTAAAACATTCTTGATCACTTCCCAGATTTTCTTGTTTTCTAGTAGTATTAAAAGAACAAAAGAGCAAAATAGCCATAAAAGACTCTTGCTAAAGAATAGCTATTTATTTGCCTTTGTCAAGCACGTGATTTGGAAACAACAGTGTGGCCATTAGCTAATGATGTAAAAACTAACTAAAAGGCCTGTTCCAAATCACATTCCTTAAGGATGTGAGAAAAGAAATCTTTCCACATTGTCAATTTTGAAAGTCATTTGAATACCATTTTAAGGCCTTAATATACATTTCTAACACCAATAGTTTGGAATTCTTGAGTTTTCTGCCTGTAGTCAGATGTTTTGCAATGAAAGTAACTGTGTATCAGAAGAAGTCCATTCTACCTTGAAACTTAAAAGAAAAATCATTTCATTCAAATCTAATGGAAGACTTAAGTCATTTTAATTTGTCACTTTGTCAGCGTCAACTGTTTGTCCAACAAGTTGTCAGTGTCCTCACAATAGCCTTTCCATCAACACGGCAATGCTTCAAAGCACATTTTGGATGCTGAATTATATAACATATGTGACCAATTTTGCATTGTTACTTAGTAAATTATTGTAGTTGTTATTGTTGATAAGTGCCGTGGAGTTACATTCTGGCCCTAGGACCTAATATATCATATGCTTAGATATAATAAACTGAGCTTTAAAATATAATGTCATACTTGTTTATGATTTAAAATATAATTCTGTATTTCCCTTAAATATACATGCCATTTTCTATAAATTCTAAATTTTTATAAGCATAAGCCAAAAACAAAGCTACTAGGGTTACAGCTTGTATGTGCACAGGTTTATTACAAGCAAAATGTGATGAAACATGTTCCGTGATCAGAGGATGGTTGTAGACAAGTTCTCTCAGGAATACATTTTTTTAAGTCTCATTAAGGA
>NW_006413107.1:0-531 GCF_000296735.1 Chrysochloris asiatica | reverse complement strand
TGATTGGTCTCATTACTGGGCCACGACCTGCTTCCAGAGTTGCAGGTTCCAACAGCTTTCTGAAAGCCAAAAGTCTGCAGATGTAGGTCCCTCATGAACATGCCTGGTGATTACTGATTCAGACTCAGGAAACCAGTCACATTGGCCTGAGGAGATCAACAATCAGGTAAACCCCCGTGTGGATTAGCGGAACTCCAGGGAGAGCCAACAAGCATCCCCTGTCGAGGTCTGATTTAGCCTGGAAACTGACCATCCTACAGAAACCAACATCCTCTCAGAAAAAGGCCGAGAAATTCCTTCTGGCCAGCTCGTCCCCGTCCCCATCAAGCCGTCTCCCTGCTGCTAAAGAGGGAAGCCTACAGCTCACAACAGGATGGATAGGCAATACCAGGTTATTTTTCTGGACAATCTGAATATTACCCTGTGAATTATGGGGCGACTAAACCTGCCATCCTCTCCTGATGTGGCAACTGGAAGACTGAACCATGACTGTATAGAAATCATTGACCAAGTATTTTCCAGCCGACCTGA
>NW_006413106.1:6570-7273 GCF_000296735.1 Chrysochloris asiatica | reverse complement strand
TTAAAACCCAAAGGCAGTGCAAAATGGATACAGCCAGCCATGATCTGTTAATCAGGTTAATCAGTAGGAAAAAAACCTGAATGGGGATTGTGGAGTGGGAAAGAGACAGACTAAAAAGGAAACAGGCCCAAAATTAAATCCTCACTTATGACTTAAAAACTAACAGTGACATCCTGAAATTTCTCAGGTAGTCTTGAAGGCAAGAAGCCAAGAAAGGGATGTTAAAGTCATACTGGCATTTTGCTACAGAATTTTTTTTCTCTTTTTTTCTGCAGTTACAGACTGTAGTATCTAATCTGTTTTTGTTGTTGTTGTTGTTGTTGTTGTTGTTGTTTTGTTTTTTTGCTGTTGCCAATTTGTTTTTCAGTTTCCTTTTTATCTTTAGGGGACTCTTTCTGTCTGTACATTAAACAAGAAGAGACAGTAAGTGTGGTGATATAGTCAAGCTACAATCACACCCTATAAACTCCCACCATCCAGGCAAAAGCCAATGCCAGCTGCTATACACCAGATAGGTAGCTAACACCTGCTATAGTTATTGTGAGTTGAGTAATAAAAAAGTGAAAAGGGAAGCCCATCTCCTGATCACATGTACCTGGAGGCAATCAGAAAGCATAATAAAACATCAACATACATTCATCTAATTACTGAAATCACAGCTAATTATTGAAGATGTCCAAGAAATAGCTGACCATATTAGCAC
>NW_006413106.1:3741-6140 GCF_000296735.1 Chrysochloris asiatica | reverse complement strand
GAAGGATAGACCCCAAAAGAAAATCACCAAGACAGATAATAATCAGTCTCTCCAAAATCAAAGATAAAGAAAGAATCCTGAAAGCAGCTAGGGAAAAGAGAAATGTTATATACAAAGGCAAGCAAATCAGATTAAGCTCTGATCTCTCAGCAGAAACCAAGCAGGCAAGAAGGCAATGCAGAGACTTATATAAACTCTGAAAGAAAACAAAGAAAAACCTTGCCAACCAAGAATCTTCTATCCAACAAAGCTGTCAATCAAATATGATTGTGTAATCAAAACATTTCAGGATAAGTAGAAGCTAAGGGATTTTGCCAAAGCCAACCCCATGCTTCAAAACATCCTAAAGGGAGTTCTTTGGACTGAGAATCAACAAGAACAGACAACAACCAGAGATTGACATACGTGGCAACAACACCTGGAACTCAATCAACAAATGGAAGAGTCCAGAACAGAACAAAACTATAAGAATAAATATAGAGGATCTGGGAGGTCAGTCTACAATTACAATGTGAAAGAAGGTAAACAGGTAGGAAGAGAGATCCAGGTGGTGAGGAGGTCAGGTATATTACAGGATAAAACAGACTGTTTTAGATTGAGGAAAAAGTTAATAGAATACAAGAAAATTAATATTTCACAACATACCAAGAAAATTAAAATCCAACAGGAGCATGGAAACATTAAAACTATGAAGAAACTGACAAGAAAGAACACAAAAACATGAACTCAGCACAGGAAGGCATGCAGAAAAGAGAAACCAGCAACACCACACACACACACACACACACACACACACACACAAAACCCAAACATAATAGCAGCAATTTATTCATACCTATCAATAATTACGCTGAATGTCAATGGATTGAATCCACCAGTGAAGAGACAGAGAGTGACAGAATGGGCAAGAAAACAAGATCCTTCAATATGCTGTCTGCAAGAGACACACCTTATACACAAAGACAAAAACAGACTAAAAGTTAAAGGATGGAAAAAAAGCTAATTGCAATAAAAACAAGCAGGAGTGGCAGTACTAATCTCTGATAAAATAAACTTTAAGGCAAAAACCAGCATAATAGATAAAGATGGACATTACCTTATGATTAAAAGGTCAATTGAGGAAGATGACATAACCATAATAAATTATCTATGCTCCCATTGAAAGAGTTCCACAATATATAAAGCAAACTCTAATAGATTTGAAAAAAGAAATAGATAAATCTACAATAATAGTGGGAGATTTTAATACACCACTTTCGAAAATGGATAGAAAAACCAGAAAGAAATTCAACAAGAGACAGAGAGGAACTAAACAACATAATCAGCCAACTGGACCTCATAGATGTGTACAGTGCATTCAACCCAACAACAGCATAATACACATTCTTTTCCAGTGCACATGGAACATTCTTCAGAATACACTATGTGTTAGGCCACAAAGCAAGCCTCAATACATTTAAAGTACAAACAAATGGTGGTAACAAAGTTTACAAAGCCTTTCATCATCTTGCCCTTGCCTACCAGCCTCATCTTCTGTCCCCACTTGTACCTGACAGTCCATATAATACCATTCTTTACATATAGCCTGCTGCAGTTCAGATGTAGTGGCTCCTTTTACCTACAATATGATTTTCTCTTCAATACCCAGTACCTGGAAGCTTTTCTTAGCTTTCCTAACACCTGGTCATTCTTCTAGACCAGGTGTTAGGAAAGCTAAGAAAATAGCTTACGTGGTTACTTCTATTTTAACGAATATATGCCTGTATTTACTTTACATCATTAAAATTATTTGTTTCCATTGTTGTCTTTGTGACTAGACCAAGTGCTCTGTGAAGTAGGTATCTTATTCAATTTGAGTCTCTGTCACTCAGTACATTATCAGGAACACAGAAACATTCAATGTATTCTTTTGTTTGTTTCATTTTCTCAATGACAATATAATTCAATACTAATTTCACTCTACTTTGTCCCAAATCTCCTTGGTCATCACTTGCAGAGACATCTCCAACACATGAAAATAAGATTTTTTTCATGTCAGAGACAAAATCAATAGGCGTCTCTTCAGTAACACACAATTACAAATAAGGATAGCTTTGATTAAGTATAAGAAACCCCAGGGTAAAGAATGCTAGCCAAGGTACACCATGATATGAAAAAACATGTTAATTTCACAAAAAGGGGCCAACCAGAGCTTCTGGGAAGGAAATGGGCACAGTCAATTGGGAAAATACAAACATCTTGTAATCCTCCAAAAGTTTCTGTTTCGATTTTGGCAAATTGTAATTGACCACCCACGCAGCCAAGATAATGTGAAATCGTTTAAGTGGAAATTCCTAGAAAGTCTAATTCAAATGCAGGGATTATGAAAGATGTAGGCTTTGTTTGTGTATGTATGTGTG
>NW_006413106.1:1357-2477 GCF_000296735.1 Chrysochloris asiatica | reverse complement strand
ACAGGGTCGCTATGAGTCGGAACTGACTCCACGGCACACAGCCATTGCCATTGCCAATTCAGAGATGGTATATAATCTCTGCATCTCACGTCTCTCATCTGTACAATGCATTAAAGGGCTGTAATGAGGATAAACAAGTTGATAAATATATGTGGTTAGCATGTAGAAAACACTCAATAACATTAGTTATTGACACTCATATGCATACAAAGTATGTATGAATAAGATCCCCAAACCCATACTTTGTGCCATAAATGCGAATCTAAATTACCAGCACTTGTGTTTGTTTGGCTTGTTTTTATTTATCTGTAAATAGTATTGCCACTCACCCAATTATCCAAGTCTCACCTGTCTGTAAATTGTACATTGGTAGCTTGTGTGTTGCTGTGATGCTAGAAGCTATGCTACTGGTATTGCAAATACCAGCACGGTCACTCCTAGTGAAGAGGTTTGAGTGAAGTTTCCAGAGAAAGAAACAGACTAGGAAGAAGGAATAGGCTTCTATTCTAATGAATTACCCTCTGAAAACCTTAGGAAAAGCAGTGAAATACTGTATGATTCATTTCCAAAAGAAGAACATTTTAAGGCACTCAAAATACGACAGAGGAAGAGCTGCCTCCTCAAATAGAGTGCTTCTTAAAGACATGGATGGATCAAAGCATTAGAAACCTTCATTTGTTAATGGGCATGACTCAAAATGAGAGGAAACAGCTGCTAAAATTATTAATAATTGGAATGCTGAATATACCAACTATGATTCTAGGAAAATTGTTGTTCAGTGCCGTCGAGTCAGTTCTGACTCATAGCAACCCTGTATAAGGTTTCTGAGAAGCAGCTTTGCAGTTCACACTGACTTTTCAGTCCAGTGCATTAACCCACAGTGTCACACCAGGACTCCTATTGCTGTTGTTGCTAAGTGCTGTCCAGTCACTTTTGACTCATAGTGACCTTTTGTAGGGTTTCTAAGGAGTGGCTAGTGAATTTGAACCACTGAACTTGCAGTTCAAACCAACCTTGCAGTACAGTGCATTATTCCTCAGTACCACACCATGACTCCAGGACTCCTATTGTTGTTGTTGTTGTTGTTGTTAAGTGCCGTTGAGTCAGTTCTGACCCATAG
>NW_006413106.1:0-917 GCF_000296735.1 Chrysochloris asiatica | reverse complement strand
CAAACATGCAATCAAGATGCATTGAAAATTAGTGGTGATTGGATTGCAAAAGTTGGCAACAAAGAGGAGGGATCACAGTTGATGACAGAAACAAAATAGAAAGTCGCATGATAGAATTTTATAGTCACTATTTATGTTGTTTAAAAGACACGTTTGCACAAACACGTCTTTTAAACAACATAAATGGTGACTATACATGTGGACCTTATCTGATGGGATCCATAAGAATCAAATTGACTCCATCTGTGGGAACAGATGGTAGAGAAGCTCAGTGTCATCAAAAACAAACTCAGGGTCTGACGGTGGAATAAACCATCACTTACTTATATGCAACTTCAGATTGGAGTGGAAGAAATATTTTGAAAAGTCCAAGAGAGCCAAAATATGACCTTGAGCATATCCCACTGGATTTAGAGTCCATCGCAAAAACAAATTTGATGGATTCAACACAGACAATTTAAGAACAGAGGAGTTGTGGGAAAACATCAAGAATACCGTACATGAAAAAAGCCAAAGATCTTTAAGAAGACAGGAAAGAAAGAAAAGACCAAAGCCTGACTCTGAAACTTGAACTGATGAAGTAAAGGAGCTGAATAGAAAATCTCAAATAGCAACTCAAGAAGAAAAAGTATTTTAATGAAATGTTCTAAGACCCAGAATTAGAAAACCAAAGGGGAAGAACATACTCAGCAATTCTCATACTGAAAAAAACTAAAGATAAAACAAATACGGTCTCAACTTGTAATGTTGAAGGATTCTCTAGGTAAAATATTAAAAGAAGCAAGAAACATCAAAAGAAGATGGAAGGAATTATACCAAAAAAAAAAAAAAAAAAAAAAAATTGTCAGTGATCAACCATTTAGGAGTTAGCATTTGATGAAGTCATGACTGTATTGAAGGAAGAAGTCCAAGATGCA
>NW_006413105.1:5609-7329 GCF_000296735.1 Chrysochloris asiatica | reverse complement strand
ACCTTCTTCCAATACAGATTTGTTTTTTCTAATAGTCCATGGTATTTTCATTATTCTTTTCTAACACCATAATGCAAATGTATCGATTCTTATACAGTCTTCCATATTCCTTGTCCAAATTTCACATGCATATAAAGCTATTGAAATAACCATGGTTTGGGAAAGGCGAACCTTAGTCCTCAGACTGACATCTTTGCTCTTGAACATTTTAAAGAGGTCTTGTGCCACAGATTTTCCTAATGCAACACAGTGTGGGTTTTCTTGCCTGCTGCTTCCCTGAATGTTGATAGTTGATCTGAGCAAAATGAAGTCTTTGACAACTTCGATCTTTTCTCCATTGATATGGATGTTGTTTATTGGTTCAGTATTGTTTTCTTCACATTGAGATTCAACCCATACTGAAGGCTGTGCTCTTTGATCTTCATCAGTGAGTATTTTAAGTCCTCTTCACTTTCAGCAAGCAAGGTTGTATCATCTGCATATCGCAGGTTGTTCATGAGTCTTTCCCCAATCCTGATGCCACGTTTTTTCCTCATACAATCCAGTTTATCTGATTATTTGCTCAGCATACAGATTGAGTAAGTGTGGTAAAATTATACAATCCTGTCGCACACCTTTCCTAATTTTAAACCATTCAGTGTTCCCTTGTTCGGTTCGAACAATTGTCTCTTGGTCCACATACAGATTCCTCATGAGCACAATTAAATGTTCTGGAATATTCAAACTTCATAACTTGTCGTGATCCACACAATCAAAAGCCTTTGCATAGTCAATAAAGCACAGGTAAACATCTTTCTGGTATTCTTTGCTTTCAGCCAAGCTCCAGATGACGTCAGCAATGATATCCCTTGTTCCACATCCTCTTCTGAATCCGGCTTGAACCTCTGAAGTTCTATGTCAGTGTATGCTTTGCAGACATCTTTTAAATTATCTTTAGCAAAAATTTAATGAGGTATTAATGATACTATCTGATGATTTCCACATTCTGTTGGGTCACCTTTCTTTGGAATGGACACAGATATGGATCTTTTCCAATCAGTTGGCCAGGTAGCTGTCTTCCAAATTTCATGGCATACATGCCTCCAGTGCTGAAAGATCCCGATTTTTATTCCATCAATTCCTGGAACCTTGTTCTTTGTCAATGCCTTCAGTGTACCTTGGAGTTTTTCCTTTTGTACCATTGGCTCTTGATCATATGCTACCTCTTGAAACGGATGAACACCAACCATTTCCTTTTGCTATAGTGACTCTGTGAATCCCTTCCATCATCTTCTGAAGCTTTCTGCATCATCCATTATTTTGCCCAGAAAATCCTTCAATATTGCTTGATTTTTTTATATTTTTTATTTTTTTGCTTAAGAAATGTTGAGTGTGTTCTTCCTTTTTGATTTTCTAACTCCAGATCTTTGCACAAATTTCATTATAATACTACTTGACTTTGTCTTCTTGAGCTACCATTTGAGAATTTCTGTTCAGCTCTTCTATTTTCTCATTTCTTCCATTTGCTTTAGCCTGTCTACACTGGAGAGGTAGCTTCAGAGTCTCTTCTGACATCCATTATGGTCTTTTCCTTCTTTCTTATCTTCTTAATGACCTTTTGCTTTCTTTCTGTATGATGTTCTTGATGTCATCCCATAATTCTTCTAATCTTCTGTCTTTCTGCCTAATGTATCACATCTGGTCTTGAGATGATCTCTAAATTCAGGTGGGATATGTTCAA
>NW_006413105.1:3056-4518 GCF_000296735.1 Chrysochloris asiatica | reverse complement strand
TGCCATGGGTGTACCCTGTTGGTATTTAAAATACTGGTAGCGGAGTTTCCAGTATCACAGCAACATGCAAGCCACCACCGTGCAACAAACTGACAGACTTGTTTTCAGTTTCACCCATTGTCCTTAAAGGAAACCACTGGAAAGATGTAGCAGAAGGACCGTGAATTAAAATCCTTTGAAATGATGATTCTCTCTTTGGAAGTACATTTTACCCAGGGGTTCTTGCTTTTAGGAATGTTTTATTGTTTTGGTTTCTTTTTTAACCTATGAGTATTTGTTATCAGTAGGGACCACTGCGGGGAGAAGGCCAACATACTTGTAGAGGGTCGGCGGAATAAAGGGAAGATCCCCTAGAAGATGGATTGGCACGGTGGTTACAAAATGAGGTCAAACATAAAACGTGATTGTGAAGATGGTACAGGATTCCACAGTGTGTTTTGGCTTGTTGTGCAAACTGTCATTGTGGCAACAACAACATTTATTACTACATAAAATACTGTTCTTGTTAAGTGATATCAAGACGGTTCCGACCCATAGCGACCCTGTATAGGGTTTCCGAGGAGCAGCTGGTGAGCTTGAACCTCTGACCTTGCAGTTCAAACGGCTTTGCAGTCTGATGCATTCGTCCACAGCGCCACACCAGAAGTCCATAAAATACTGTAGATCGTTCCAAAGTCAAAATTATATAACAAAATGCATTCAGAAGAGTCTCCCTTTGTCTCCTGTCCCCTGGGACCCCCTCCGCTATGAATTTACCACTCAGGAGTCTAACGGTTCCTGATAAAACCCACCTTGAATGTATGTGACAACCTGAATCGTAGAGATGGCTACCATTAGAGCCAAACTAGAGAAACGGAGGTTCCGAAGAATTTTCTAACAGCCCGAACTGTCATCCACAACAGAGAAGGGAGGAGAGGGTGCCCCAGAGGGTGACCAACCCTGGTTGTGGCTGAATCCCCAGCCTCCAGTGTTCGGAGCTGTGAGAAGTGCAATAGCGCCTCCTGGTGACCGATGCGCGAGACGACCGCACACGAGGCCGCCGCAGCCAAGTACCAGGACAGGGTAGAGGGTGGGTGGATGACGGGCTCTGGAGTCCCCGGACACCCAGCTCTCTGACTCTGGCAGGTCCGCGCATCCGGGACGTTGTAGAGCGCATTCCCAAACTGCGCGTACCTGGACGCGGCCTGATCTGATGGTGCACCTGCTCTTCTTGCAACTCACCTGTGCAGAGGTGGAAGAACATCAGAAGCATGAGGAAATTCTCTACTGTGTGACTGGGACCGGGAATGGAGGTGCAGACGGCTCCACCCTTTCTGACACCCGATGCTGAGAATTTGTCAAGAGTTTATGCTCCTTAGAAGGGAGAGGAAGACTTATCTCAGCACTTGGGCTACAGTATTAGGAGGGATCAGTCCCTGGAGAAAGACATCATGCTTGGTAAAGTAGAGGGTCAGTGTAAAAA
>NW_006413105.1:0-1336 GCF_000296735.1 Chrysochloris asiatica | reverse complement strand
ACTTCCTCCTTCAGTATCATTGGCTATTGATCATATGCTACCTCTTGAAACGGTTGAACATTAACCACGATGATGGAAGCTAGTATTTCAAATACTAGCAGGGTCACCCATGGTGGATAGGTTTCAGCAAAAAGAGACTAGGAAGGAAGACCTGGCAATTGACATCCAAATATAGCCAATGGAAATTTTACGGATACCAGCCATATAGTGTCCTAGCCTTTCTCTCTTACTTAACTCACATCAAGAGAGACAGATTACCAGCCATTGAGGTCACCACCTCCTCACCTCCCTGCCATAGGAAACAATGGTTATGCCCTAACAGTAGAGTCAGGGCTAAGATTTGGTGGCAGATGGTAGCTCAGGTCTGGTCTCTAAATCATGCAGCTATTGGGGCTGAGCTGGGCAGAGGCTGCCCCCTGCTGGCCGGAGCCCTCCTGGCAGCTGGCCTGTGTACTGCTGCAGATCCTCCATAGCCACCCAGGCCTCATGCACTGCCCCAGGTCCTGAAGAGCAGGTGGAAACCGCACTCCCAGCAGGGTACAGCAGAGGCCTGGGGTGTCTCTGCAGGATAACGCACTGGACCCCAAGTTCCGCAGTTCAAACCCACCAGCTGCTCCTTGGCAACCCTAAATAGGGTTACTATGAATCAGAACCAGTACTTAACAATATACAACAACAACAGCAGGGTAAGGTAAGGAGTTCTGGTAGAATATTGGATTTCGTGTTGGGCTGATAACCGCAAGGTCATTAGTTCAAATCTGCCAGCCGCTCCACAGGAAAGAGATGAGGCTTTCTGCTCCGGTAAAGATGTATAGCCTCAGAAACCCTGTGCAGGGTCGCTGTGAGTTAGAATCCAGTTCACGGCACGTCACCACCACCACCAGCAGCAGCAGCATGGTGCCAGACCTTCAGGGGAGGGGTAGAGGGGATGCTCAGTCCTCGTGTCCTCTGTCCCTGCCCTGTGGGGACACTTGGATTTCAAGCCAAAAAAAAAATCCCTTTCTTCAACTGTACTGTTATTCATGTTTGATGACTATAGGATGAGATGAAATTTTAGTTTCCTTGAAGTGAATTTTCATTTAAGAACTTCCTTTTAAGAACTTAGGACGACTTTTTGCTTGTTTGTCTAAACATTTTATTGTGGTTTGAGTAAAAGTTTATAGAACATATTAAGTTTTCCATTTCACAGTTTTATTTCATGTCGTTTGTTGTTGTTGTTAGGTGCCATACAGTTGGTACCAAATCATAGCGACTTTATACAGAGTAGAACGAAACACTGCCCGATCCTGGGCCAACCTCACTGCTGTTGCCATGCTTGAGCCCATTGATGCTGCCA
>NW_006413104.1:6650-7213 GCF_000296735.1 Chrysochloris asiatica | reverse complement strand
TGCTGCACAAGACCTTTTTAAAGTGTTGAAGAACAAAGATATCAGCTTGAGGACTAAGGTGTGCCTGACCCAAGCCATGGTATTTTCAATAACCTTATATGCATGCGAAAGCTGCACAGTGAATAAGGAAGACCATAGAATTGATGCTTTTGAGTTATGGTGTTGGAGGAGAATATTGAAAGTGCTATGGGCTGCCCATAGAACTAATAGATCTGTGTTGGAAGAAGTGCAGCTAGAGTGCTCCTTGGAAGCCAGGATGACCAAATTTTGTCTCTCATACTTCGGACATATTGTCAGGAGGGACCAGTTGCTGGAGATGATATCATGGTTGGTAAGGTGGAGGGTCAGAGAAAAAGAGGAAGACTCCCAACGAGATAGATTGGCCAAGTGGTAGCATCAATGGACTCAAACGTGGCAACAGTAGTGAGGTTGGCCCAGGATCGGGCAGTGTTTCGTTCTGCTGTGCATAAGGTCTCTATGGGTCAGTACTGACTCGATGGCACCTAACAACAACAACAACAAATAGGTAGTGATCTTGAACATTTCTTTATATTTTTTTGGCT
>NW_006413104.1:3459-4147 GCF_000296735.1 Chrysochloris asiatica | reverse complement strand
CTATGGGTCGGAACCGACTCGACGGCACGTAACAACAACAACAACTTTAACTTTTAGTCTGTTTTTGTCTTTGTGTGTAAGGGGTGTCTCTTGTAGGCAGCATATTGAAGGGTCTTATTTTCTTATCCAATCTGCCACTCTCTGTCTCTTCACTGGTGCATTCAATCCATTGACATTCAATGGAATTATCAATAGGTATGAATTAATTGCTGCCATTATACTAATTTTTTGGTAATGCTGTTTGTTCCTTTGTTCTGCATACCTTCTTGTGCTGAGTTTGTGTTTTTGTGCTATTTCTTGTCAGTTTCTTCTTAGATTTCATGCTTGCTTGTTCTGCTTGGAAGTTCATTTTCATGATAAGTTGTGAAGTATTAGCTTTCTTTTGGGTTACCTTATAGTCTATTAACTTTTCTCTCCATTTAAGACAGTCTATTATATCCTGTGATCTACCTGACATCCTCACCACCTGGATCTCTGTTCCTACATTTTCCCCTTCTTTGACACTGATATTACTTTGATCTTCAGTTGGCCTCCCAGCTCCTTTGAATTCGTTGTTGTAGTTTTTTCTGTTCTGGACCCTGCTATTTGTTGTTTGAGTTTCAGGTGGTGTTGCCATGCCTGTCAATCTCTGGTTGTTGTCTGTTCTTGTTGGTTTTCAGTCCAAAGAACTCCCTTTAGGATGTTTTGA
>NW_006413104.1:0-2943 GCF_000296735.1 Chrysochloris asiatica | reverse complement strand
ATTCCTCTTCATGTTATCCAGCATGAATCTTACACTCTCTTCAGATTTTTTAAAAATCCTTTTTTCTGCTTGCTCTTCTATCTTAGCAGTGTTGATATATTTATCTTCCAGCTCACTGATTCTGGCTTCCATCTCTTCAATTCTGCTCCTTTCCCCTTTCAGTGTATTATCCATTTCTGATATTTTATTATTAATCATCTAGACCTTTTTTTGCTGGTTTTGAATTGTTTCCAGTGCTGTATCAATCTTCTTTGATTGCTCTTGTAGTACTTTCCTGACTTCTTCCTTGCTTTCCTCCACCCCCTTTTGGAGCATTTGAATTTGTTTCCATATCATTCTTCTGAATTCCTTTTCAGGCAAATCCAAAACCTACTTGTTCTCTTCTGGGGAGCCTTTGTCTGTCTCCAGCTGATTTGTCTCAGTTACTCTTTTCTGGTTTTGTACATGTTTTGAGATCTTCTGTTGTGGGTTTTTTTGGTCATTTCCAGTAGTTATGTGGGTTTTTAATGCTTAAATAGATGTTTGTTGTTGTGTTATTAAGCTTTCTGGGTGTATCCTGGTGGATATGATCAGGAGATAGGCTTCCCTTTTCACATGTAATGCTTAGCAGCTGATATTGGCTCTTGTCTCAGTGGTGGAATATTATGGGGTATGCTTGTAGCTAGGCTATATGGCCGTGATTGCTGTCTCTTCTTGGGTAATGTATGGAGAAAAAGCTCCCACCTCCAGGAAAAATGTGTGATCAAAAGGACCCAAAGCAGAAGCAATATAAAAGCAGAGACAAAACCCACCACTTTGAAACAAAAATAAAACTGTGGCTGACTATCCAGTTGCCTTGCCACATGGGCAGTGTGTGTGCACCGTAGAGGCCTCCAGCAGTGGGTGGGGTGTCCACTTGCTTAGACCCCTCCTCTAGTCACCACCATAGAGGTGTGCAGATAGATATTGAGAAGTTAATGGGAGAAAGATTGTCTACTATTTTTGTCTCTGAAGGTCAGTTAGATATCTGTGTGTGCACAGCATAATTCTCGAGATAGTTGCATCCTTTTATGTTGGGGTTTTGTAGATTGTTCATATGGTTTGTCTGTCAGGCCTGATGGGCATGCTTTTTTATTGCTAGATAGGCTGGAGTAAAGGGTCCTGCACAAATTAACTTTAGGGCTGTGACCCTGAGGTTGATGTCATAAGCAGCTGCCAAGCTCTTTCTCTCTGTGCTGTGGGAATACTGTGGGCTGAGCACTGGACTTAGTTTTAGGGTGCACACCCACCTTCCTGAAGGCATCCAGGCTGGTCAAAGAAGGCGCAACAGGGAAGAGGAGGAAAAAATGTTTAGAATCCCCCTGCACCTCCTTTTTCAAATGTCACTGCGCTGCTTTTAGCACTGGTTCCCTGTGCTGGTCTGGCTGTAGCCCTGCCCTCTGAACTCCGCCCAGGTGGGGTGGCTGTAGAGGGAGTCCTGTCTTGAGCAATTCCTAAATCACAATATTTTCCTTTATACTGTGATTTTCCCACTTGCATGTGTGGGAAACTGACGCCCTGCACCTTATGCTATATCCATAGCTCTGGTGTTGTTCTGTGAGTGCAGCTTCTCTGGGTTTTCAATCTCTCCCCTACGGAGCCTTTTCTGTCTGTCTCTGTCTATGCTGCTGCGAATACTGGAAGTGTCCTTTGATTTCTTGAATGCTGCTTTCATGAGTATTGATGGTTAATCTGAGCAAAATGAAGTCTTTGACAACTTCAGTCTTTTTGCCGTTATTATGATGCTGTTTATTGGTCTAGTTATAAGGATTTCTGTTTTTTTTTTATGTTGAGGTGCAACCCATACCAAAAGCTGTGTTATCAGATCTTCATCAGTAAGTATTTTAAGTCCTCCTCACTTTATTTTTAATTTTTTAAAAAAGATTTTATTGTGGATTGAGTGTAAGTTTACAGGGAAGAGCATCAGTTTTACATTCAACAAATCATACAACTGGTTTAATCACAAAGATTACAATCTCCTCCATGTACCATCAGTTAACAGTATTTCTCTCTATTCACTTCAGTTTTTTTTTTTTTTTTTTAAAGCACTCAGGCATATATAATAATTTACACCACCAAAGGACACATTCTGCAAGTCTGCTCATGGGCACTATCTCTTAGTCCCTCTCTTCCCATGAATCTAGAGTCCTCAGCCACTCCCTCTCTCTGCGTCCCCATCCCTGCCTCCATCTCTGGTGTCGCTGCTTCTCTGGATAAGTTCCACATTCCACTTGTGCTCTTCTCCCTTGATGATCCTCTGGTCCTCTATTTCTGGACTGTAAGATTAACTGCTTCCCCATTTTTGTTACAAAACTTCTACCTTTACAATTGTGACAGTTGCAGTTAGTCATGATAACGATTACTCACTATTGAATCCTAAGAATCTTATCCCTATCTCTTTTCACAGACCCATCTAGACAAGATAAAAACTTTTCAGTGGGGACTCTTTCTTCTCCCACACACTCTTAAGCTAAACTCCCTCTTGTAAGCCAGTCACTTCATTCCTTTATTGCCCCCTCATTTTAGGGCTTCTATCATGGAGGGCGGTGGCTAAATGATGTGCGACAACTGCGCAGACCTGGTGGAGGTGTTAAATGAAACCCAGACCACAGAGTGGTGGGGTGAGAGGTGTCTGGAGACCAGGTCGATGGGGAGACACTGCCTAGCGGGAAGAGACTGCAGGTGCCGGCCAGGTTGTCCTACTTACCCCAGACTCGAGAGCGCCTTCCTAGCCTAACCATTGAATTGTGGCTTTGAGGCGGGGTCAACCAACTTAGAGACCCACAAGCCCAGCCCAAAGCATCTCACTACAACCCAGTCACCCCTGCTGCACTTGATTGACATCCAAGGACAGAAATCCCACCTTTGAGCCAGACTTAAGGGCCCTAGCACAAGGAGATTCCTATTTAACAGCAACCACGCAAC
>NW_006413103.1:3393-7262 GCF_000296735.1 Chrysochloris asiatica | reverse complement strand
GTTTTGTGGCCTAAAACATGGTCTATTCTGGAGAATGTTCCATGTGCACTTGAAAAGAATGTGTATTGTGCAGTTGTTGGGTTGAATGCTCTGTTTTTATTATGAATTATGTGGGTTTACATAGGAGAACATCAGTTTTACATTCATCCTATCATATTTCGTTTCATTGCAATGATTACAATCCCCTCCATGCATCATCAAATAACCAAAGGGTACACTCCACAGGCCCACGCCCCGGCCATCAGCAAACAGCCCCTCTCCCTCCCTGAGTCCAATGTCTGTCCCCAGCCACTCCATCTGTCCATGTCATCATCTCTGTCTCCATCCCTGACTGCACTGCCTCTCTGGGTAGGGTCACATGCTCTGTTCTTCTCACTTGATGGTCTCAGGGACCTCTGCTCCTGGGCTGCAAAATCAATCCTTCCCCTCCTTTTTTCAAAAAACATCTACCTCTACATTTCCGACCCTCACAGTCAGTCCTGGTGGCAATTATTCACTATTGTACCATAAGAATCTTATCCCCATTTCCTTTCGCCAGCCCGGTCCCAACCGATTGGAAATCATTCATTGGAGGTTCTACCTACCCCTGCCCCTTCTGGAACTAGGCTCTCTCTTGAAAACTTGTTGCCAGTCACTTCTTGCCTTTTTAGCCCCCCTCCCCATTTTGGGTAGCCAATGTCTAAGTTGCCCATCCCTGTCAACCCTGTGTACCGAGGGGTTGGGAGTGATCCTTGCTGTAAAGATTTGTTCCCTTTCTTGAGCTGCTACATCCATAAGTATAGGTAAAGTTCAACAAATTGTAGTGGGTTACTCTCCCCCCCCTCACCTTCTTTCTTCTTCTAGTTGAGTTCTGATCATCCAGCCATCGAAGCCAGGTCAAGTGGGAACTATCTGCAAGTATGGGTGTTCTTTTGCATCTCCCCTCACTTCATACCAGTTTGATGCTTCACTCTCTGCTCTAGTCCTCTGTGGCCATGTCACTGCCTCTGGGCCCAGGATCCCCTGGGTCTTGATGTACTGCTGGCCATCTAGGTCTCCACCCAGGTTCACAGGAGTCTATTGAATATGGTCGGACTTAGCTCCCAACTTCATTGCTGTTTTTTCCCCCTCTTCCCCTTATCAGTGACCAATGTGGTCACCAGCCAGACCACATGCCTGCTTGTGTATTCCCCTTGAGTCTTAGTCTTGGAAGGGAATTTGCTCTGAAGGGACCCGACCACTTGCCTTGATGGCTCCCAAGCAAACAGCTTACTTGTTCTTGTAGTAATCAATCAGACTGCTGTTATTATCTCTGATTTTTTCTGCTGGTCTTTCTTCACAAAGTATGTTTTGTTCTTCTAGCCACTCCAGGCTGGTCTACTTTTCCTTTCCAGTGGAAATTTTCCACCTTAGACAATTCTGGATGGGGATCTGGTTTCCACCTATGGTCTTATGCAATGCAAAAGCTCCACAGGAAACCTCTTTCACTGGGCAACTTCTAGCCCCCTTTAAGATATTCCAATCAGTTATAGGCTGAAGATGGATTTACCATCTTTCTATTGTGATGATTCTGGCTATTCTCCCCTCCCCTCAAGTGTCTGTTTCACAATGGTAGGCAAGAGAAACCAAGACTCAAAAGACAGCCAAAGCATCTTAACATTATTCCCCTCTTTTACCCATTCAAACCATGCCTCAATCCCTGTATCCTGAAACCCTGTTGTTCCAAGGTTGTGCATATATCATCATTTACCTCTGTCCCACTTAGCCCTTGCGAACTTGCCTAACTGTTATCCCGTCTGCCTTGTTTTTCCATTCCTCTCCCCTTTCTTGTGTATTGTCCCCCTCCCCAGCACCCAAGCTATCCTGTGTCTATTCCATACCCTGTGCTCTTTCTTGCCCTCCCTCTCTCCCCTCACCCCATCCCATACATCCCGGTGATCAGGAATTATCTATCTATCTATCTATCTATCTATCGATCGATCGATAGATAGATAGATAGATGTTTCCCCTTTTAGGATGGGTTCTTTTACAATAATGGTCCTATGCAGTATTAAGAGATTTAATTTTTTATTGTGCTAAGTATAAATAGAAGAAAATATAAACCAATTCTGTATGTTTTTACATGCACAATGTAGTGACATTAATTATATTAAACATCTAATTGCAATTATCACCGCTCTTTTCCCAAATGTTTCCGTCATCTTTAACAGAAACTCACTGTCCCCTAATTAATGACCCCCTATTTCCTCCTCCCTTCTGCCTATAGTAGCCACTAACAAATTTTGATCTCTGTATATTTGCCTATTGTAGATTTCATATATGTGGGATCATACAATATTTATATTGACTTATTTGACTCAGCATGTTTTCAAGGTTTATCCATGTTGCTGTATGTATTATAATTACATTTCTCTTTATAGGTGAGTAGTTCAAACCCACCAGCTGCTCTTTGGAAACCCTATACAAGGTTGCTATAAGTCAGAACTAACTCAATGGCAGTTAACAACAACAACAATATGCCATTGTAGGTATGTGCCACATTTTGTTTATCCATTTGTCTGTTGATGAAGGTTGTAGTGCTGCAATTAATATTCATGTACAAATAGATCTGTAAGTCCCTGTTTTCAAGTATTTTGTTGTATACCTAGGAGTCAAATTGCTGTATCATAACTCAACAGCACTTAACAATAACAACAACATGGTGATTTTATATTTTAACTTTTTGAGGAACCGCCAAACTATTTTCCACAGTGGCTATACCAGTTTACAATCCAACAAACAATGGATGAGTATTCCAATTTCTGTGCATCCTGACCAGCACCTATGCTTTTCCATTTTCTTGATCATAGCCATCTCAATGGGGGAGAAATGATAGGTCATTGTGGTTTTAATTTGAAAGATTTTAATGTTTTGACCAGAAAATTCAAAGGTCACTCATGGACGAACAGTAACTTTTAACACTGATTTTTTTTTAAAGCTTTTATTGTGAATCGAGTGAGTGAAGGTTTACAGGGAAGATCATCAGTTGGACATTCAACAAATCATTGCAATGATTATAGTCCCCTCCATGCACCATGCACCATCAGCTAACAGTATTTACCTCTATTGCCTTTTTTTTTTTTTTTTTTTTGATATACGCATACTACATTGAAAATATTTTAAATGTCCAAAGGGCACATTTTGCAAATCAGCCTCCTGCCCGCTGGCACACTGCCTTTCTCGGTCCATGGGTCTATAGTCCTCTGCTGCTTTTTATGCCATCACCTCATCTACCATCTCTGTTGTTGCTGCTTTTCTGGTTAAGATCCATCATTCTTCTCATGCTCTTTTCCCTTGATGGTCCTAGGGTCCTCTGTTCCTGAAATGACAGGTTAACTGCTCCCCCTTTTAGATATTGCTATTAGTCCTGATAACAATTACTCACAATTGAATCATAAAACCCTATCCCCTTCATCACCAGATCCATCTGGACAAGAGGAAAACTATTCAGTGGGGATTCTATCTTACTGTCCTCATTCTGACACTAAGCACCCTCATGAAAGCTTGTAAGTCAGCCATTTTGTGTCTTTATAGCAACCCCACCCCCAAGTTTTGGTAGCTGAAGTCTAAGTTGCCCATCCCTATCAACCCACTTGATGTCTCCTGGGCAAGCAACCTGCATGTTTTTGTGGTAACAGTCGGACTGCCCTTATTGTTTTGTATTTTTCCTGTAGATCCTTCTTTCAAGAAGTATCTTCTGGTTTTCTAGCTGCTCCAGGCTGGTCTGCTTGTCCTTTCAAGTGGAAAATTTCCTGTCCCTAAAAGTCTGGATGTGGTTTGGGCTTCCACCTATACTCCCATGTAATGCAGAGGCTCCTCAGGAAACCTCCTTCACTGGACACATTGTAGCC
>NW_006413103.1:0-643 GCF_000296735.1 Chrysochloris asiatica | reverse complement strand
GGTTATGCTTGCTTCATAGAAAGTATTAGGGAATTTTCCATCCTCTTCTATGTTCTGGAATAATTTGAGTAGAATTGGTGACAGTTCTTCTCTGATTGTTTGGTAGAAGTCTGCCTTAAAGCCATCTGGGCCTGGGCTTTTGTTGGTCGGGAGTTTTTTGATGACCTGGTCAATTTCTTCTTTTGTTATAGGTTTGTTCAAAATTTCTACTTCAGTACGAGTAAGTTTAGGTAGGTTGTGTTTTTCTAGAAATGTATCCATCTCGTCCCAATTTTCAAATTTGTTGGAGTACAGCTCTTCATAGTATTCTGTTATTATCTTTTTTTATTTCGTTTGGTTCTGTTGTGGTTTCTAATGCGATTTATTTGTGTCTTTTCCCTCTTTTCTTAGTTAGTTTTGCCAATGGTTTGTCAATTTTATTAATCTTTTCAAAGAACCAGCTTCTTGTTTTGTTGATTCTTTCTATAGTTTTTTGGTTTTCTATCTCATTTATTTCTGCTCTTATCTTTATCATTTCCCTTCTTTTGGTGACTGTAGGTTCCCTGTGCTGGTCTGCTTCTAATTGTTGAAGATGGGTTAATGTGTTGATTTTGGCTCTTTCCTCTTTTTGGATGTGTGCATTTATCGCAATAAATTGTCCTCT
>NW_006413102.1:9079-9619 GCF_000296735.1 Chrysochloris asiatica | reverse complement strand
AGGAAATATGGATAGGTCTCTTGTGATACAATAGTGAACAATTGTTATCAGGACTGATTGTGAGGGTTGAAAATGTAAAGGTAGATGTTTTGTAGCAAGGAGGGGAGTGATTAACTTTGTAGTCTAGAAGCAGAGGTCCCTGGGACCATCAAGGGAGGAGACCGGAACCCTACCCAGAGAAGCAGTGACGCCAGAGGTGAAGGCAGAGATGATGATGTGGAGAGATGGAGCAGCTGGGGACTTTAGACCCAGAGAGGGAGAGGGACTGTGTGCTGAAGACCAGGGGTGCAGGCTTGCATGGTATACCCTTTGGTTCATCGATGATGCATGGAGAGGATTGTAACCATGGCAATGAAACGATATACGATAGTATGAATGTAAAATTAATGTTCTCCCAAGTAAACTATCACATAATTCATAATAAAACATTTAAAAGAAAGAAATGAAATGATGTATTGCCTTGGGCAAATCTGCTCTAAAAGACCTCTTTAAAGCGTTAAAGAGCAAAGATGTCAGTTTGAGGACTTAAGTGCACCTGAC
>NW_006413102.1:3755-5249 GCF_000296735.1 Chrysochloris asiatica | reverse complement strand
AAAAAAAAAAAAAAAAGAATTATGGAAACATATTCAAACTTTCTTGCCTCAGGACAGAGACTCTAATCCAGTGAAGGGTTTGGGATGGGAGGTGGGAAAGGTGTGTGTCACTGTTACTTTGAAACTTTAAATGATTGTTCAACCAAAAAAGTAATAATCTATGATGGTTACAGGGCAGGGAAGTGGGGAGGGAAGGCGAAATTATTCACGGGCTAGGGAGTAGACATGTGTTAACATGGGTGGCAGGGCAGGCAATATACAAGAGGAAGGTTAGCAGAGGAAAGATGACGGTAGCAGAAGATGCAAGGAGGAATGCAATAGCTGAGAGAATAGAGGTAAATGCTGTAAACTGTTGGTGCAAACAGGGGATTGCAAACATCTAATGAAGCAAAGTATATGATCTGGTCAATGTAAAACCAGTGATCTGCTCTGTAAACCTTCATTCAATTCACAATAAAAAGTTTTTTAAAAGACTTCATGAGTTGAAAAAGTAGAGTCAGCAAAAACAGGAGGACCCCATGAGATGGACTGACACAGTGCCTGCAGCAATGAGTTCACACATAGTAAGGATTGTGTGGATGCTCCAAGACCCGGAAGAGTATCATTCTGTATTACATAGGGTCACTAGGGGTTGGAACCAACACAAGACGGTACCTAACAACAACACAGTGACTAGTGATATTAAGTATCTTTTCATGTGCTTGTTGGTCATTGGTATATCTTCTTAGAAGTCATGTCTATTCAAGTCCTTTGCCCCTTATTTATTTATGCCTTTTGTATCTGTTCTATTTTTAGGATTTCCTGTGAAGAGTTGTTATTTTTGTAAAGTGTCATCAAATTGGTTCCGAGGAGCGGCTGAAGGGTTTGAATTGTAGACCTTGAAGTTAGCAGTTCAGTGCTTATCCTACAGTGTCACACCAGGACTCAATCCAATTTTCAGAATTAAAAGTTGAGGGCCCTAGATGGTACAAGTGGTTTGTGGACTTGTGGTCGATTATTCACCTGGACCACTAAGCACAAGGTTGGTGGTTCAAACCCACCAGCTGCTCCTTAGAAACTTCATACATGGTTGCTATGAGACAAAGCTGGCTCAACAGCACTTAACAACAACAATCTACCTTGAGATGGTTCAAACCCACCTGGTTGAAAGATAGATCTGTTGATCCACTTCAGGTAAGATTGTTAAGTGCTGTTGAGTCAGTTCCCACTCTTAACGACCCTGTATAGGAAGAGGCTGGTGAGCTTGAATTGCCAACCTTGCAGTTCAAACCTACCATGCAGTCCAGTGCATTAACCCACAGTGCCCCACCAGGACACCCAAGAAAACCCTATGAAGTAGATGTTTTGTAGCAAGGAAGGGAGTGATTTAACTTTGCAGTCTAGGAGCAGAGGTCCCTGGGACCATCAAGGGAGAAGAGCGGAGAGCGGGACCTTATCCAGAAAAGCAGTGATGCCTGAGATGGAGGCAGAGACAATGATGTGGAGAGATGGAGC
>NW_006413102.1:1630-3045 GCF_000296735.1 Chrysochloris asiatica | reverse complement strand
TAGTGAAAGGAGCTCTGGTAGCGTAGTGGTTACGAATCGGGCTGCAAACCTTAAGGTCAGCGGTTCAAAACTACCAGCTGCACCGCGGGAGAAAGATGAGGCTTTCTGCTCCATAAAGATTTACAGCCTTGGAAACGCTGTACAGGGTCGCTATGGGTTGGAAATGACTCTACGGCACATAACAACAACAACATTAGTGAAAGAAAGGAGCGCTGGTAACATAGTGGTTACTAACCAGGTTGCTAACCTCAAGCTCAGCAGTTTAAAACTACAAGCCGTTCTGCGGGAGAAAGATGAGGCTTTCTGCTCCCATAAAGAGTTACAGCCTTGGAAACCCTATGCAGGGTCACTATGAGTTGAAACCGACTCCACAACCCATCACCAATACCACTACCCCCACCATTACTGGAAGAAGGAGCCCTGGTGGCACTGTGTATTATTGTTGATCTGCTAACCTCAAGATCGGTAGTTCAAACCCAGCAGTCACTCTGTGGAAGACAGATGATGTCTGCTCCTGAAAAATGCTATGGAGTCAGTTTCGACTCGTCGTTTAGACTTGTAGCAACCCTGTATAGAGTTTCCAAGGCTTTAAATCTTTTGTGGGAGCCAAAAACCTCATCTTTCTCCCCCAAAGGGACTGGTGGGTTAGAACCACCAACCTTGTGGTTTGCAGTCCAGTGCTTATCCTACAGAGCTACTGCTCTCCCCTTGGGTTTCATTGGTACAAGAGCAAAGCTTTGTACTGCTAGTCTAATTCCCTGGGTGAGCATTTGAAATCTCTCAGTAAAGTATGTTTTCAAAAAAAGACATCCCTTTGTAACATTATTAAATAAAGTAGCATTCTACTTTTGCAGTAGCAACTATACTATGTGAGGTCCAGTGGTTGATCTGTATTTGTTCTCTTTGGTGTGCATCTTGAATGCTATCTCTAGTTTGGAAGAGAATATGCAGATAGTTCCAGTAAATTTGAATTAAATAGCTTGGTTATTTAAATGTGGGTTTTGTACAGATTAGATAGGATGAAGACCTGAACAATCACGTGATCATGGATCACACATAAAGAAGTGATGCTAGAAAAGCTGTGGAGTTGGGTATTTGGTAGTGGGTAGTTCTGCTTTCCAGAGGCCCAGTCCCTGCCAAATCACTGAGTGTGCCAGAGCACTGCCCAGATTGAGGACACTTGGATTCGATCCACCTCTATAGCTGACCAGCTGGCTGTGTGACTCCCAAGACCATCTCCCCTCACTAGGACATCAGTTTCCCATTTGTAAAACCAAGGACTTGCATTATATCAGGGTTTCTTTGAAGCATCCATGCTTGGGGAGCAGAATTCTTGAGAACATTGTTTCCTTTGTAGTTTTATGTCACAGCCTCAGAAACCCTGTACAGGGTCACTATGGGTCAGAACCCACTGT
>NW_006413102.1:0-1530 GCF_000296735.1 Chrysochloris asiatica | reverse complement strand
GAAGAGAATATGCAGATAGTTCCAGTAAATTTGAATTAAATAGCTTGGTTATTTAAATGTGGGTTTTGTACAGATTAGATAGGATGAAGACCTGAACAATCACGTGATCATGGATCACACATAAAGAAGTGATGCTAGAAAAGCTGTGGAGTTGGGTATTTGGTAGTGGGTAGTTCTGCTTTCCAGAGGCCCAGTCCCTGCCAAATCACTGAGTGTGCCAGAGCACTGCCCAGATTGAGGACACTTGGATTCGATCCACCTCTATAGCTGACCAGCTGGCTGTGTGACTCCCAAGACCATCTCCCCTCACTAGGACATCAGTTTCCCATTTGTAAAACCAAGGACTTGCATTATATCAGGGTTTCTTTGAAGCATCCATGCTTGGGGAGCAGAATTCTTGAGAACATTGTTTCCTTTGTAGTTTTATGTCACAGCCTCAGAAACCCTGTACAGGGTCACTATGGGTCAGAACCCACTGTGTGGCACATCACTACCACCACCACGTAAGTGTCATGGATCAGATATTGTCTCCGCCAAAAAAAAAAAAGATATATATGTATCTTGTTAACACGACCTTCTTTGAAAATATAATCAAGTTAAGAAGAAGTCACACTTCCAAGTTTCCCCTTATCCAATAGGAATCCCTGTGTAGCACAAAAAGTTAACAGGCTTGGTTGTTGACTGAAAGGTGGAGGCTCAAATCCACCCAGAGACACCTTGGAAGAAAGGCCTGGCCATTGACTTCTGAGAAATCAGCCATTGAAAACTCTATGGAGTTCGGTTCTACTGTGAAACATGTGAGGTCACCATGAACTGGAGTCAAGTCAAAAGCAACTGCTTGTCAGTTTTCTGTCCAATATAATTGGTGTCTGTAGGACCGCAGAGTCGGTTTGAACAAAACAGTCAGTTGAAACGCACCAGCTGCTCCTCGGAAACCCTATACTATGAGTCGAGACTGACTCGACAACACTTAACTTCAACAACAAATACGAAAAGAGACACAACACATAGACACAAAAAATTAACGGCCCTGTGAGGATGGACGTAGAGACTGGAGTGAAAGAGCCACAAGTAAAGGGGCCTGGAGCTACCGGAAGCTAGAAGGCGCAAGGAAGGATCCTTCCTCTAGAGACTTTAAAGGAAGCACCGGCATTGCTGACACCTTGGCTTCAAGCTTCCAGCTTCCAGAATAAATGTTTACTGTTTAAAACCACCCAGTTTGTTGTAATTATCATGGTAGCCTTAGGAAATTAATGGAATCCTGTGATGAGGGTGGTTTTTTTTTTAATGTTTTATTGTGAATTATGTGATAGTTGACATGGGAGAACATTAGCTTTACATTCATTCTATCATGTATCATTCCATTGCTACGGTTACAATCCCATCCATGCATCCTCAACCAACCAAAGGGTAACCACTATAAGCCTGCTAGTCTAATTCCTTGGATAAGCATTTCAAGTCTCTTAGTAAAGAATGTTTTCATAAAAAAGGCATCCCTTTGGTGACATTATTAAATAAAGTAGCATTCTA
>NW_006413101.1:5823-7210 GCF_000296735.1 Chrysochloris asiatica | reverse complement strand
TTATTTCTGTTCTAATCTTATTTCCTTTATTCTATTGACCTAGATTTACTTTCCTTGTCTGTTTCTAGTTGTTGGAGATGCTGTGTTAAATGTGTTGATTTTGTTCCTTTCTTTTTTTTTTTTTTTTGATGTGTGCATTTATTGCAATAAACTGTCCTTTCAGCATTGCTTTTGTCATGTCCCAAAGATTATAGTATGTCGTTTTATACATTTCATTTGTTTCTAGGAACTTTGTGAATTCACATTTTATTTCTTCTACAACTCAGTCACTTTTCAGCAGGGTGTACTCAGTTTCTATGTATTGACTTTATTTCCTTGGTCTTCCTTTTGTTGATTTCTAATTTTATAGCATTGTATTCTGAGAAGATACTTTGTAGTATTTTGATGCTCATAACTTTATGGAGGCTTGTTTTGTTGTCTAACGCATGGTTTATTCTGAAGAATGTTCCATGTGCACTAGAAAAGAATGTGTATTGTGCTGTTGTTGGGTTGAATGCTCAGTACACATCTATGAAGTCCAGTTGGCTAATTGTGTTGTTTAGTTCCTCTGTGTCTTTGTTGAGTTTCTTTCTGGTTGTTCTATCCATTTTTGAAAGTTGTGTATTAAAATACCCCACTGTTTTTGTAGATTTGTCTATTTCTTTCCTCAAATCTATTAGAGTTTGCTTTATATATTGTGGAGCTCTTTCATTGGGAGCATAGATATTTATTATGGTTATAACATCTTGTTCAATTGTCCCTTTAACCATGAGATAATGTCTATCTTTATCTATTATGCTGGTTTTTGCTTTAAAGTTTATTTTATCAGAGATTAGTATTGTCATTCCTGCTCGCTTTTTATTGTAATTAGCTTGGTATAATTTTTTTCCATCCTTTGACTTTTAATCTGTTTTTGTCTTTGTGTGTAAGGTGTGTCTCTTGCAGGCATCATATTGAAGGATCTTGTTTTCTTTTCCATTCTGCCACTCTCCATCTCTTAACTGGTACATTTTTAACACTTACATTCCATGTAATTATCCATAGGTATGGAGTAATTGCTGTCATTATGTTTGTTTGTTTTTGTGGTGCTGCTGGTTTATTTGTTCTACATGTCTTCCTGTGCTGAGTTTGTTTTTCTGTGTTCTTTCTTCTCAGTTTATTCATAGTTTTGTTGTTTCCATGTTCTTTTTGGATATTTATTTTCTTGGTATATTGTGAAGTATTAATTTTCTTAGAGGTTACCTTGGATTCCATTAACTTTTCCCTCCATACACGACAGTCTATTTTATCCTATAATCTACCTGAGCTCCTCATCACCTGGATCTCTGTTCCTATGTGTTTACCTCTTTCACATTGTAATTGTTTTGATCATAGACTGAACTCTCAAGTCTTCTAAATTTATTCTTAT